>NC_085137.1:41143300-41268300 GCF_035046485.1 Aedes albopictus
TTTTAAAGAACTGTCGAGTTCTCTAACAAATAACTTAATTTTTTAAATTTGCATTTGCACAGAGGTGTTTTTTAATGATTTCAACATTATTTATCACTAAATACCAAAAATTATCTAAATTTTTATCACATTCACTTTCTCAACAAGTTGTCTAAGGAATGCCTTGATAAAAGTTTGGGAAAAATCGATAAAGGCATTTCCACAACATTTTTTCGGAGAACAAGTTTCTCATTTTTTAAGGTTTTCTACGGAACATAAGAACTACCACACAGTTTCTTAGCTTTCCTGAACGCATTTAATCTAAAAAAACTCATTTTTTCATCTCATTCGATCCTTCAGATGGCAAAGCTTGCCATACCATAAAAACGAATGCAGTAAGCAGTAATTAAGACATTCGTTTTCTTAACGTTTGTTGCTACTGGTGTTGTTGAGAAATTTAAAACAAAAATTTTTGTTTTGAGAAGGCCCGTAATGGTGGTTCTTGATCAAATATTCCAGTAAAAAATACTCTAAGCAATCGAGAAATATCTTTTATTATCGATACAGCAATTTTTATTGTGTTTGGAAATTAAATATTTTATCTGTGAGATTTTTTTCTATTCTACTATGCTACATTTTTTGAATATTTTGTGCAACTTCAAATTTTGATCATCTTGTTTACAGAGCCCTATTTTTTAGCTTTTACCAGAAACATCAACAAAATTGGTATTATTTGCTTCGTTGGCATGTTTACTATTAGAGCTATCAGAAACTTTTTTGGATAATGTGCTCAAATTGAAATGGCAGGTTATCGTTAGTGTATTTATAATTTCTGAAACAGTCTATAGAAAATATTCTCAATCATTTATAGAAACTAGAAGCATTGCGGAATAAACTCAAGTTGTTCCTGAGAATCCCTTAAGATTCTCAGAAATTTCCAGTCATCTGGGATGCATTCCGAAAACTATAGAAAATATTCTCAATCATTTATAGAAACTAGAAGCACTGCGGAATAAATTTAAATAATTCCTGAGAATCCCTAAAGATTCTCAGAAATTCCCAGTCATCTGGGATGTATTCTAGAAACTATAGAAAATATTCTCAATCATTCTATTCAAAAATGATAAAAATATTCTCTAACATCAATAGTAGTATTCAAAAGTTTCATGAAATATATTCAAATAATTTTCAAAAACCATTACGGATTCCCAGAAATTTCCAGTCATCTGGGTTATATTCTAAAATGTAATTATATGAATTATGTTCAAATTATTTCCAAAAATCTTTCATGATTCTCAGAAATTTCCAGTCATGTGGGTTACACATATTTCAAAATAAAAAACCTATTCTTTAACATTAAAAAAATCTGGCCGTTTACAGAAGTGAAGAAACAAACATTCGGGGTTTATGGAAAAGAAGTATTTGTTTGCAAAGAATACTCCTTCTTTCCATCATGATTATTTTAACAAATAAAGATAAATTTAACAAAAATTCAGTAATGAACGAAATGCGGATAATCAGAAGGCTTCAAATATAATAACATTTAGCATGAACTATCTTTTTTGTATTATTTTCATTTTCATTTTGCAGCAGTTGGTGGGGTAATAAGAACGCAAGTCAATCCAATGCCGAAGATCAAGGATGGGTAATGGCCGTAATAGTCCGTGCGGACCACATGAACACCATCGGAAGGGAAATGGTATAGGTTGGGGAGAGGGAATGGATTAGACTTGAGACAATGCAAATAATACCACGCAATTTAATGAAACACAGGATTAAAAATTTAATCCATTATTATTGAATCCAAACAAGTAATACTCAGAAGTAAAAAGAAAATCGTGTTAAGTACTGCTCCTTCCAATTCCACCAAGAACCCGCATCCCTCGACAGACATGCACCTCGACCCAAACTGCAAGGTCGCCTTCAGTGTCCTGCACTTGACTTGACTAGTCGAGTCAAGTACAAGACACCGAAGACGACCCTACAGTTGAGGTCGAAACACGTATCCGTCAAAGGATGCAAACTCTTAGTGGAATCAAAAGGAACAGTACTTAACACGATTTTCCTTTTACTTACGGGTACCTAGTAAGAAATAATGAGTATTTGTCTAAACTTCGTCACATCACGTCGAACGCATTAACGTCAATAATGCGTTTTAAGTATTGATCACACATTCCGATCAACCAACCGTTGGAGGCCCATTAAATATTAAAAGGTGATATATTTCACTAAAGACTATTACATTACCAAAAATAAAATACAACACCGTCGACCCCTGCAATCGTTACCAGGGTAGAAAATGAATTTGATATATGATGTTTACCCGATGGGTGCCCAGACATAAAAATCCATTAATTTGATTCATCCAGGAGCTCGTTCATAAATCACATATACTTCATGAGGAGAGGCAAAGTTGTAACTTCATGCAATTTTTGTTTTTGCATGGACAAAATTTTATGAGGGAGAGAGATGAAGCCAATATTCGGTCTACATGTTTTATGAACGGACTCTAATATATGGATTTGCAGCATAGCTGAGCCTTTCCGTCATAAAACTGACGAAAACCAATAGTTTGTAATGAAATTGTTCGCGTGGATGTGTAGTACTGAATCAATCAATCAATGCTCGACATGACCCGAATGACCCGATGTCTCACATACGATTATGCTAATGACTCATTAAAAGATTAAAATCTGATACTCATCTCATGTTTGTCTTCAAAACCTTGTCATAGGGGTAGGCGGGGCAATATGGACACCCTAAGGTTTTTGCCAACTTTACCTGGCAAGATGTCAAAAAAGTTTAGTTTTTTTGATACATGTATCCTTTCAAAGTCTATTTAGCATCTATTGCATAAGAATGCGCACGAAGAAAAATGATTTATCCACTTCAAAAAATGTTTTGAAAAATGTTAGTTTTTCATGACCGTCTTCAAGCATACGGGGCAGAGGCGAAACTACTGGGTGTGCCGGGGGTGCCAGGCACCCCCTAGAATTTGAATGCATTGCTGTAAGATATGGGGCGATGAATGATGAATGGATGAACTAATGAATATTTGTTTGAAGTGCACCCCCTGGCAAGAATCCGTAGTTTCGCCGATGGGCAGAATGGACACCCCCATGGGGCAATATGGACACCATGAGACTTTTACGAATTTCGTACATTATTTACACCAATAAAGTCATTTCATTACAAAACAACTATTATGGATGAATAATACGCCGAACTAGTTCATTTTTGTTCAGTTGATTTAAATTCAGGCTGTTTTGGATAAAGCTTCGTTTTTGTCGGCATGTACAGCTGTGCCTAAAACAATTATTTTTCACTTCTGTCGTTTTTTGACCAATTTGTTTCACCATATGTCTACTATAGTGAACATTTTACCGAAAATATACTGAAATCGAAGAATTTGGTTGGTTTGTGATTTAGGTTATATTTTTCCCTTACCGCTTATTTAAAAAAGGTGAGTGTCCATTTTGCCCCGGCAGCAGAAGATATTTCCCAACTTGATTTTTGATATAATAAAGAAGAAAATATAAACATGTTAAGCATGTAGATACAGCAAAACTACTTGCATGTGTTCTAGAAATATCAGGTTTTAATCGACCTGCAATAAATTAATCACTAAATCTTATTTTAGATGGTGTGAAAATTATAATTTCCATGCACAAAAAACGGAGGACACAACTTTTTCGTGTAAAATCAAGTATAATTTTAATTTCGAATGTTTCTTTCCTGAAACTACGTTTTGGACAAATGGACTATATTCTCCATTCATTAAAAGTTCAAAAAAGTTCGCATATTTCAAAATATTGAGGGTGTCCATTCTGCCCCGGGTGTCCATAATGCCCCGCCTACCCCTATTTAGAAAATGTATGCTTTTAAGGTTTAGCTCTGAAGCTTTCTTACCATTGGTAATATTTTTACTATTTACTGACCAATAGTCAAGGTAAGAATTCGCAGAGAATGAGATCATTTATAGTACTACAGCACCATAGGAGATCACTCACACTGCGTTTTCATAGAACGGCATTTTGTTCTACTAATAACAAACAGATCCTACTGATCTCCCTTAGCATAGATCCGCAGCCTAATGCACGCGCCCTGCCGGATTCCATAAGCCTCGGAGATTATTACCACCTTCAATGGTATTCCCATATACTATCCCACATTATTTTCCCATCAAGGGTCTGACTGGGCTCAAAACCCCCCTCAGTGGTAATATTCTCACCAGCTTGGAATTATATTTTCCCGGTACATGAGTGATTTCGACAACATACCGTTACACTATGCCGTAGTATGCTTGGAATCACCATATCAGAGGATTGAATTATCTGATTTTAAAATTTACCATTGAATCTACATTCAGTTCAACCAATCAACACTGCAAAGCACAATGGTCATATGCCGGAAATCAATGCTACCTGGAATATATAAACCAAGCCCAGGGAGCATGAACTATCTTTTTTGTATTATGAATGAAATTCACATTGCTTCATGTTTTGAATGAATTATATCAATGATTTCTGAAAATTCTATGACAATATTTCCAGTCCATACTGAGAGCGGCTCGTTAGATTTCCTGGGGGTTCAGCAGCTTTTCGTAATATTATTTTTTTGGCTGCCTTGGACATAGAGTAGCTTCATGGTTGCCACACGATACACACAGAAAAATGGTCATTGGTACAAAGAACTCTGCTTTACTAACTGTGCTCATAGAACAGAGTTGAGAAGCAAGGTTTGTTCCATTTGGGACGTAATGCCAATAAGAAAATTAGAAAAGATACTTGCAATCTCGTGCAACTGTGAATATTTTTTTAAGAATACTTACGTGGCAACCGTGAAGATCGCCCTCACCGGCTTTACTATTGGTCAATGCTCAACCATATTGCCATTTTGGTGACTTGGTGGTGCATGGTTCACGCCAAGATTCACGTTGTCTTTTGCACGCAGTGGACGAATATGAAAATGGATGATTCCTGGCTACACACCGTCTAAAAATGTGTTCGGGAGGTCGGTACGATCGCTGGATGACATCTTGATAGTACGGGTCTGAGTTCCGGAAGAATTTTCTCCGTTGATTCTTCTCACTACCTTCGTAGCCGACTTTTATTCCCCCTGCTGCAGAATGCAGAGCGTTGTCACTGATCTGATTGGCGGCCGCAGCTACTTAAAAATCCCAACAAATCTGAAAAACAAAATTAATCACATCAAAACACCGACCATTTTTTCAGCTTATCATCCCGGATACTTACCCATTCCTACTGCAATTAGCTCGAATGTGCTTGCCGAAGGCCTTCAACTACGAGGTGCAAATTAGCGTCTTCGGATGATCACCGCTAGCATGATTTTCTTGCGAAATTCCGGTCCTTTGTTGATGGTGGCAACGGACATACCATTACCGACGGACGGTAAACATTTCACTTCATAGTCGCGGCAGGTCGCGGCTGTATCATGGAGATACGGAATCTCCGCATCAGCTTCGGTGAAATTCACTTGCAGCACACTTTATTAAAAGAAAAAAATCACTTTAATTGTAAAAATAATCTTGAAACTCTTGGTTCAATTCGTTCAACTACACGATCGTACCCGTACTGCGATGGTCAACAAAACTTTTTTTTCTTTTTTTCATGGCGGTTGGTTGCTAGTTTGATGAGAAGTGAAAACAGGCGAAACCAAACGTCAAAAATATAGCCCGGTTGGAAACCATGAAAAATAAGTGCGTGTCTTAGCTAGATAAACCATGGAGGTGTCTAAGCTAAGTAGACACGAGGAAGACAGGTAGATATGGCGCAGAGCGGGATACTGATCAACTTTGCCGAAGACACCAACTTCCTAAGTTATCAGGATTCTGAGCTTTGAGATTTTTAAAATTTGCAAGTTTACTAGCGCCTCCTAGTGGCAGACTTTTGAAACAAGTGTTTATTTTTATGTAAGTTCATGTCATTCTGATCAACTTTTCCGAAGACACCAACTTTCTAAGTTATCGGGGGGAGCGACACTAGTTTTGCCAAGCCGAAAAACCGCCAAAAAATCGAAAAAAGACGAAAAAAACCGGTAAACGCCGCCTAGTGTCAGAATTGCAAAACAAGTTTTTATTTTTATGTAAGTTTATGTTATACTGATCAACTTTGCCGAAGACACCAACTTTCTAAGTTATCAGGATTCTGAGCTATGAGATTTCTAAAATTTGCATGTTCACTAGCGCCGCCTAGTGGCAGAATTGCGAAACAGGTGTTTATTTTTATGTAAGTTCATGTCATACTGATCAACTTTGCCGAAGACACCATCTTCCTAAGTTATCGGGATTCTGAGATATGAGGTTTTGAAATTTTACTTGCTCACTAGCGCCGCCCAGTGGAGGAATTTCGAACTTCGCCACTCATCATCAGTAAGTTATTGGCGTACCCAACAACTTTCCCGAAGACACTATCCTTCCAAATTATCAGGGTCTTGAGCTGTCGCATATCGTAACGTTTGCGTGACAACCTGATATGGTTCCTGTAGTGCAATTTAGCATCAAACTGTTGATGGTCCCTCTAGCGGCCAAATTGCCAACTAATCATATGAACCAAAGTTCTAAATGGTAGATCTTATCAAGCCCTAAAACTTTGCCGAAGAAAGTATTGCGTTAACTCTTAACACACCCGAGATAATAGGCCACACCCCCAAAATGACGAAATCCCATAAGCTCTTAGTCTCCTATTAAGCGGATTCCTATTGCGCCCCCCGACCAGTGATCTTATAAGAGTCTCGACTGTATTAGGTGTTGGCTTAGATCCAGTTTTTGGTGCAATATAACATAACACAAATGGAGTGTGTAATAAATATTCTTTTACTAAATTTGTTTTTTTTTTTTTTTATTTTTTTTTACAGGTACGTACTTCTGAATTCTGGAATGGTTTCCAACGTATATAACTCGTAAGTGATTGTTAGCCACATAAAAAATAAGCTATGTAATTCACTCAGTCATTTCATCACTGAGTCTTTGAGTAAATGCCATTCTTCATTGAATTTTTGGAAAGGTCCATTTCTTGCACCTATTATTGACCTCATCCTGTCACATCTCACCTTCTTTCCCGCTGACAGTGCGGTGCAAATCAACGACCCCATTAGAGACCGACCTCAACCAACTGTTTGGTACAGCAACATGATCTTGGCCGTCCAACTGCCAAGCGAAATGCCCATTTCCACCAAGACCCAAGACTTGGAAGACTAGGTTGCGGTTTTCCTCGTTGGTTGGTTGTTGGCTTCCCTTCCCCGCGCTGCTGCGCTGGTTGGGATCAATTATTGGAAAACCGGTCTCGGCATCACACTACTGCTCAAAACAGCTCAGTGGGTCTCAGTCTGAGGGTTTGTTTACTACACCCTGAGCCTCTTATTTCCTCGACCGACGTCTGCTGGTCCGAAGGGAGTCTCCATCGTTTGGAGGTGGCGGACGGTGGACGATGATGTACATCTCTTCGATCAGCGTGTGGATTGAAGTTGTTTACAACAACGTAAAAAAGACACGTTTTTCCTGTTAGTTGTGGATCGATCTGGCTCCGCAATACGTACGGTTGGCGGCGGCAGTCGGACACTCAGTTGAATTCGACAATTGGCGCAAAAACTTCAACAGTCGAATTTGCGCGGGACAATCGGATCGATTTCGAGCTAATGGTTGTAATCAATCCATCAATCACGATGCTCTGTACTATATAGCTCTAGCAGGCAACAGATGTTCAACGGGGCTCTTTAAAGCCCCAATGGATAATTGGAGAGACTTCCAAGCGGATCAGTACCATCAGTGAATGGGTGTCATCCCCCACAAAACGTTCGGGGAACTTGAAATTAAACCGAAATGTCGGCATTTCATCAATAAGAGATACAAAACGCCAGAAGAACCAATTGAACCGAATCGAATCGATCCACGACGGGATGCACAAGTTCTAACTTAGGTACACAATAACTGAGATGGGTGCGGGCGGACGACGCGACGACGATGATCGGCGTGAGGCCAGAACCATTCGTCCGTAAGCTTATTTTTTTTCCAATGTAAAATTGAAGAACGGATGGAATCGAATCGTGGATCGAATCCGCGTTTGTCTGAAGCTGCCTAGCTACTGCCACGCCGCCGTCCGCGCCGGTGAGCAGCTGTGTAGCAGCCAATCAGCCAGTGCAGTGTGTTACTTAATTTTATTACCTTTTCACCGCTTTGCTTCAACGCGCCACGGTTTATGGTCCATGATGGATCACGGTGAAGTTTGCTTCCATAATATTTAAAGGTACTTCGATGGGCGGCTACAACCGCGACGGTCTGGAAGGAGGCAAGCCCAGCAAAGGTGTAACTAATGCTTTGTTTACTTCGGAATGGGAAATCTACTGGGATTTTCAGCTTCAATTTCCTTCTCAGTCAACTGCGATGGAGATCATGATGATCGGTAACAGAGAGTAACCTCGAGTGCATGGATTTTATAGATCAATTTTAGTAGCTGTTGAGAGATGTATTGAAGAAGCTCTTCAGGTTCTGTTGGCTGGCGCTCTCAAAATAGCGGAAAATTGTATTAGCTTTCATCCCATTTGAATTTGAATGATGAGGTTGAGGTATACCAGGAACGAAGAGTACCATGGCTTACCAGCTTGAATTCAGTTTTAATTATCACATAAAGGTTACTCAATCTGGAAGCATCACGTTCTTTCTATTCTCTTTCTTATGCTCCAACCTAACCTCAACAGATTTTTTTTTAAATTTTCATGCATATTTTTTCATTTTTCATTCTGTTGAATTCCGACTTAAAATCATTTTTGGTTTTCTTCCAATGGTTTTTACAGAATTTTCAGAAATTTATCCACGATTTTTGCATGAGTTTCTTCCGAGGTTTTCTCGGAATTGCTGTCCAAGTTAACCCTCTAATACCCAAATTTTTTATTTTGATTTAAATATCATTTTTCGTCGTCTAAACTCGATTTAAACATGTTTTGGAAGATGATTCTTTTTAATTCTCGATTTCGTGATTTTCAGTTTTTGATTTTTCTAATTTTCAATTTTGAACATCCCCAGAGTTTTATATTTTTCCTGGAAGCCTATTTGGGGTACGGATTTTTTGAGATGAAAACATTTTGAGATTTTATGATTATTGTCAAAATATTTTTATTTTCACTTTTTTTCATAGAAATAGTTATTTATGTAACGAGTTGCAAAAAGTTGATTTTTTCAGCACGAGTCGTACATTTATCCAATGAGGCTTGCCGAGTTGGATAAATACGAAGAGTGCTGAAAAAATCGAGTTTTGCAACGAGTTCCATACAAAATTTTATGCATTGATTTTTTCATAATGCAACCCATTTGAGTTGCATAATGTTCATAATGCAACTCAAATGAGTTGCATTATGAACATTATATAACTATTTTTCATTATGCAACTCATTTCAGTTGCATAATGAACCAGTTCGGAAAAATTGGCCATTATGATTCCAAAATGAGTTATATAAAATGTAAATTATGATACTGAATTGCATAAATTTTATTTTCCGTGTAATTTTAAGGAAAATA
Organism: Aedes albopictus; assembly: GCF_035046485.1. Taxonomy (NCBI): domain Eukaryota; kingdom Metazoa; phylum Arthropoda; class Insecta; order Diptera; family Culicidae; genus Aedes; species Aedes albopictus. The sequence goes on from NC_085137.1 coordinate 41,152,812, forward strand.
ATTTTAGAGTGTATTCGATTCCCTTAAACTATAAAACTAGGATAGAATGATTTGGGAAAAATAAAAAATATGTTATTTGTAGCGATTCAATACAAAATAAACAATGACTTCTAGAAGGTGACTAAAACATCTATTTTTCAATGATTAAAAAAAATGTAAAAACGCTTTAAAATACACCAAAAATCATTTTGAGATATACAAAACAGTCCTAGATATCAGCCAAATATATAAAAATTTTGATTTTTCACGAAACAAAAATTACTGAAATGTTCAAACTATAACGTCTAACGGCGGGGTTGGGTATTAGAGGGTTAATCGCAGGTTTTTTTCTGGACGTTCGTCTGATTTTCACTCGGAGGAATGAACGTTCTTCAAAATTAAAAAAAAAATCCAAAGATTTATCTTTGAATTTATACAATAGTCATTTTACCCCGGGATTTCCCTCAGAATTTTACCCATGATAAAATCTGGAGCTCCCTCGAGTTTTCTGTAGAAATTTCTTCCGGGATTTCTCTTAGAGGACCTCCGTGACTCTGAAACTAGAAGTATTATGTCTCGTCTCACGTCGCGCGTATTGTGAATGTCGTTAATGTTCTTACGTTGGCACAAATAACGAAAATTTGATAGTCCTCTTTGAATGTCTGCAAGAATTCTTTCCGAATTTTTCCCTAAAATTTTCACGTAGTTTCTATAGGAGTTTCTGCCAGATTTTTCCCAGAGGATCTCACGCTACTTTTCATGGAGGTCCACCCGATTTTTTTATCAGAAGTTTCTTCTAGAATATTGCTTTGTTATTTTCTCAAAATTTCTGCCAGAGATTTACCCGATATTTCTCCAACATTTATGATTGGCATTTCACCCTAGATTGTCTCTGGATTTCTTACTCTCCCGGAATTTCTTCTTAAGGAACTGTCCTCTTATGTTTTCTCTCTCAAGTAGCTTGTGACAGTTTACCCGCAGTTTTATCCTAAGTTTTCCGGGATTTCTCTTGGAGGTCTTTTCGTTTTTTTTTTCAGAAGCTTCCTTTTTTTAGATTATCGCTGAAATTCCTTATGAGGAATAACAAAGTTTCACCAGGAATTTCCAATGAGGCATGTTGAAGAAATATAATAGAAAACCTGGGAAAAATTCTAAGAACAATCCTAGGATGGATCTCCAAAGAACCGAGTATAATCACGTGAGAAATTATATTGGAAATCCCTGTAAGAACTTTGGAAATCCTGGGAAAACCTCTGAAAGAAATTCCTGAAGATCCTCAGTAAGGAATCCCAGAAAAAAAGAAGGAGATATCTCGGAGGGAAATTCAGAAGTAGTCCTGAAAGAACCTCTAGTTAAAATCCAGGGAGAAACTCTAGTAGATATTCCTAGAGGAAACCCTACAGATATTCTTAGATGAATTCCGAAAGAAATCCCGGAAGACCTCTCAGAAAAACATTGGAAGAAATTCCTGGACAAGTTATGAGAGGAGCTCTGGGACATCTCCGATAGGATTACTTGAAGAAATTATCCCGGGAAAGCCTCTGAAAGAGAGGAACTCTAGAAGACATCCCAGAAACAACCTGTGGGTCAAAATCCATGAGGAGTTCCTGTGAAGGAACTCCATCATGGCATGGTAGAAATTCCAGGAGTATGTAACCGTTTGGTTACAAATTGAAGATTTTTGTTTTGTATTTAATGTTGTTTGTTGGACCCTTCACGTTTCTTGTGTAAGAACAGTAGAAATACCACAGTAGTGACAGGGTCCCGTACCGCTGTGAATTCGTTGTCTGCTACCAATTACTGATGTAACATGGCTGATGAGATGAGTGGCAGCGACATTGCTTACAATGACGGAATGTGGGGAAATTATGAATTAGACGGCCATTGCCAAAACTTGCCTCTAATCTGTATCAGGCGTCCGTGTGCATAAGACGTGATATTCTAACAGTGCAGTGGTTAAAATTCGGTGAACGAAGACCCCCCCCCCCCCCCCTTTTCTAGCAGGAGCTAGGGTTTTATTTCCGGGGATAATACCGTTCAGGTAAATAAATACCGTGCACTCAATGTAAAGATGTTAATTAAAATGTACCGTCCATTAGGACCTCTTTTGTTTGGACCTCAAAAAGGTCTACCGTCCAGCACACGGCTCGGCCCGTGGAACCGGGAACGGTTCCCGCGCCTAACCGTCAAGGAACATCAGTCCTCATAGGAGGACGTACAGCTCGGGCCCTAAACGCCAAGGAGCTTTCCCCTCTCGACTTCCCAAGGTGGCCATGCCACGGTCGGTCGATTGTGCCCACGAGGGAAGACGCCAGTGATCCCCCCCCCCCCCAGCAACGCCCGCTGGTCCCGTCGGTCGAGTACCGGCCCCGCTCGCCTCGGTATCCGGCGAGATTTCCGGCCGCACAGCTGGACAGGAGTCGCTGTGTCGGCCAACGAACCCACCATCATCAACGCAGCGGTATGTACCGGTACCACCGTTAGATATAGGACACACTTAACAAATTAACACTCAAATTATACACAGAACAACACGCACACGCCACAAATTAGGGATTTTAATAAATGTGCAAGAAATGTGAAAGTTCCGTGTTCTTAGTTTTTGTATCGCGAAAGTGCCCTTGATTACCCAGTAGCTAGCCGACCCTGGGATTGCCGGAGTCTCTTGTGTCTTGAGTCGGCCCGGCACTGTAGTATTGACCGATTAGTTTCAAGTAGGTATTAGAAAAATCCCAAAATCAATAAAAGAAGTAAGGGTGTGGTTCCACGAAGAAGCTAAAAGCATATTCAATCCAGAAAGTCAACAAGACTTCTAGAACAAGATTTCATTCCGATGATTCCGATAAGGCTGATACAAATTTCATTTTGACTATTTGTCTCACCGCCAGTCACCACCCCCCCCTTCCACCCCCCCCCCCCTTTATAAATTTTTGGCAAGATTTTGCATTTTGAGAAGACAGATAAAAAAATAAAAATATTTATCAAGATGTGGGGTTTTGTTAAAATTATTTAACAAATCCGATGAGGTTTTAATATTTTTCATTTAATATTATTTATTATTTTTATAACCCACACACCCCCCACCCTCTCCCCACGACTAGCCAAAAAGTGGAGGGACAAAAAATGAAATAAATATTTATAACGGCCAATAGCAACTAAAATGCCGAGTCATAAATTGGCTCGGTAGCTTAGTTGGTAAAGCACTTTTCTATCGTATAAGGGTCATGAGTTAAAATCTTATCTGAGATGTGGATTTTTTCTCAATTTAACCAATAATTTACCCACCGGTACATACGTACATTGTGTTATTTGCTAATCATGTTGAGAGTTATTCTCAAAGTTTTCTTTGATATTTTCACGGTGTTCTACAAGAGTTTCTTGAGTACTTTCTCTTTGCGGTTTTCCCAGAATTTCTTCAGAGATAAGGAGTTTCTTCCGAAGGTATTCCCGAATGGCTGGAGCTCTTTCCGAGATTTTTGTAGATTGTATTCTTAAAATTTCTCTTAGAGGATCTCTGTGATTTCTGCAGTAATCCTTGCCAAGATTTTTCTGTGATATTCTGACGAAATTTCTACAGAAGTTAATACCAGAATTTTTAGGAATCTCCCAGTATTCATCCAAAACTTCCTTCCGATTTTTTTTTTCAGGAGTTCCATCTAGGATTTCTCTCGGAGTTCCTTGCGAACTTTCTCTTTGCGGTTTTCCCAAAATTTCTTTCACAGATTTACCCGATATTTCTCCGACATTAAAGCTTAGGATTTAACTTAGTGGATTTTCCAAAATTTACCTTATTCATTCACTCGAGATTGTGCCGTGTCTTTCTAACGAGATACCTCCCAAATGTTTTCTCAGGATTTTTTTTGATGCTCTTATGATTTTCCCAGTGTTAGAGCAATACTCTAGTGTTTTCCTCCGCTAGTACCTCATGACGAGTTTCGTAGTTTTCTCACAATTTTCCGGAATTTCCACCGGAGTTCTTCACGGGGTTTTACTTGGAGTTTTTTTTTATTTCTGGATTGTTTCAGTAATTCTTTGTATGGATGACATGGTTTTAACCCGAATTTTCCTTGAGGAATGCTGAACGAAATTGCTGTAGGAAACCGGGACAAAATTCTAAGAGAAATCCTGAGATAAATCTCTGAAGATCCGGCATTTCAGCCTGTGAGGAAGTCTATTAGAAATTCCGGGAGGAACTTTTAGGGATCCCGAGAAAATCATTAAGAGAAATTCCGTAAGATACCAAGTAAGAAGTCCAAGAAGGAAGTGTGGGGATATTTCGGATCGAAATCTGTGAGTATGCCAGAAGAACATCTGGATAAATCCCCGGGTGGAAACCTAGTAGATATTTCTAAGAGAATTCCTGCACAAATTCCAAGATGAATATCGAAAGAAATCCTTTCAGAACTTTCAGAGAAAACTCGGGAAAATGGGGGGAAATGGGAATCATGGGGGAAGCTGTGCATACAAGAGACCTACAGGAAAAATCCCAGAAAACTCTCTGGGGAAATATAATCCCGAAAGAAGCTCCTGTTTTAAGCTTGGGGAAAATTCCAGAAGAATCTATATAGAAATATTTTAAATAAACACTTGACTGAATCTATGAAAAGATTTATCTTCTGCAACTTTCAGAAACCTGAAAAACTTTCCTTCTCGTGGATTTTTACTTGGATTCCGACAAGAAGATTTCTTTCTGAAATTGCTCCAGAGATTCCAAACTGAATATTCTTCACAATATTTCTCTAACATTTTTGCTCCGGATTTCTTCCAGTGAATTATCCGAAATTTGTCTTAGAGATTCTCTCCAGATTCGGAATTCTTCCCAAAGGATACCTTCCATGTTTTCTCCAGTAAGTAAGTATCTCTTGACATTTTACCCGTAGTTTCACAAGAGATTTTCCAGAATTTCCCCCAGCGTTCTTTTCAGGATTTTCCCTAGAGTTTCTTTTTATCTGAAATAACAGGGTTTAACCTGGGACTTCCCTTGAAGAATGTTGAAAAAAGTACTGGTAGAAATCTCTCCGAAGACCCGGCTGGAGCCCTGCGAAAACTTCTATAAGAAATTTCAAGAAAAGCTGTGAGTGATCGCAGAAAACTCTATAAACGCCGATTTCTTCACCCTGGCTTAAGCGTTAAACCAGGTTTAACTATATGGGTAAGCCTGGCTTACCGGTTAAGCCGAGGTGAAGAATTCGGCCCTAAGACATATTCCGTAAGACTCTCAGCAAGAAATCCACGAAAGAAATGTGAGGATAAATTGGAGGGAAATCTGGCAGTTCTGGAAGAACATTTTGATTAAACCTATGTAGGAAACCCAGTAGATATTCCGATAAGAATTACTGCGCGTGATTTTCCCCCCAGATGTTCCCAGAATTTCTATACGCGGTAAACAGTTTTTTTTTTCTTGGAGTAACAACTCCAATGACATGTCCTGGAGTTACTGACAAGAATTCTGCATATGTTTATCTTGGGATTTCTTTCGGAGTTCCTTCTTTCAGAGGATTTTCGAGATTCCTTTAAGTGTTTCTATCGTTTTTTTTTTTTAAGAAATACTTGCTGTGTTTTTGGCTAAAACATTCGATAATTTACGCAAAGTTTTAGTCGAGATTTATTGCATGAGTTCCTTCTTAGATTTTTCCAGATGTTCCTAATTTGCTTTCTTCAAAAGTTTGCCGAAGATTTCTTCCAAAGTTTTTATGAACATTTTTGCAGCATTTCTGCTGGGGATTTCTCTTAGAGTTTTTTTTCTCTAAGAGTTTCTCTAGGGGTTTTTTTCGGGAGATTCTCATTGGACTCCTGCCAGAAGTCCCCGGATTTCTCTATGGTGTCCGAAAGTATCTCCATGTTTCCTCCCGCTAGTTCCCTGGTCACATTTTATGCTAGATTTCTCACGGTGTTTTTTCAGGATTTTGTCCAAATTTTCGCCCGGATTGGGATTTTCCAATTTTTCTAGGATTACCTCCGGAATCCATTGTAATGAATGACAGAATTTCACCTGGGACTTCCTCTGAGAAATGCTGAAAGAAATTACGCTCGGAAGTCCAGGAGAATTCTCATAGGGGATTTTAGGTGAAATCCGGCGAGCAACTCTACTTAAAATCCCGAGAGGAAGTACACTAGAAATTCCAGGAACAATTCTGGAAAGATTACGTGGAAGTTTCTAAGTGTTCTCCGGATAAATTCGTGGAGAAATTCCAGAAGGAAGTGAGCGAGATATCTTAGAAAGAAATCCGGTAGCAGTCCTGGGTGAACCTCTGGATGAACTCCAGTAGGAATCTTAAGGGGAATCTCTGAAGAAATCCCAAGAAAAATTAAAAAAAAAAACTTTGGAGGTCCTCTCGGAGAAAGCTCAAGGGAAACTCCTGAGGAAATTCAGATAAAACATTTCGCAAATACCTACGACACACATTTCGAGAGCATCATTTCAAGAAGCGATCCCATCAAAACCTCTAGAAGGAATCAAAGGAGCAACTCCCAGCAAAACCTCTGAAGAACCTCTTGGTATAAGTTCTGAGAAAAAAAATACGTTGAAAAATTCAAGACGGACTTTCAGTTGAAATCCTGTAGGAAGGGACTGTTCATAAACCACGTAGACCAAATTTTAGCCATCTAAAAACCCCCACTCCCCCCCTCCAAAAAGTCTACGTGGTTTATGAACGGCCCCAAAGTAAAGCCAAGGGGACCTACTTCAGTAGTCTTGATCTGGACACCAGAAGCCATCGCTGAGATACTTCTGATAAACAGATTAACAGAAACTACTGCCATAACTTTTGGGTTTGGAACAACTAATGAAATTCTGGGAGTCACGCTGGAAGAATCCCTGAAAAACTCCGAGAGAAACCCCCTGATGAGCTTTGACGAATATTCGAAAAGCTTCACTGAAATCCTTGGAGGAATTCCTGGAGAAACACCTAGAGAAAATTCAAGGAAGTATCTCTGGTCTGGAGCAATTACAGTAGTAACTCCGGGAGGAATCCTATGAGTAATTCGGTAATAAACCACGGATTGGTTCATTTATTGAGATTCAAGATGGAAATCCGGAATGAATATCAAGATGATTGGGTTAGAATTTCTGGAGAAATCACGGATTTCACGGATATGCATCGTTTCGCATACCGTTGTACGTACCTCTATTCTTCATTACACCAACGAAGCTGGCTATAAAAATGTTTGACACTTCTCAGGCATAGGCGCCAACTTAGGGGGGGGCAAGCATGGTTTTGCCCCCCCAATATTTGACGATTTTTATTGATTTTTCGATTTTCCCATACAAAAAATCCGAAAAACCAGGCTTTGCCCCCCCAATAATTTGACCAAGTTGGCGCGTCTGCTCAGGTTATTTTGACAGACCACACACATGCACGAAAAAGACGGATCATATTTTTACTTTATCATTCTCGTTGCCGCCCTTTCCTGGTCATGTTACATCTGTCAAAATGACCTGAAAGATGTTAGCCATTTTGAGGTTAGGTTCGTTTGTGTAATGAAGAATTACCTGCACACTTAAAATAAAGTACCGTATTCAGCTGTTCTATTTTCGGTAAAAGTTCAGATTACCGAATGTTCAGCACCATGTTACCGAAGTTCGTCAAAAAATTACCGAACGTTCGGTAAACTCTACTGAATCATCAGTAATGTTTACCGAACGTTCGGTAAAAAATAGCCGAACTTCGGTAATCCGAACTTTTACCGAAAATAGAACAGCCGAACAAGTGACTCTAAAATGAATGTGTGCAACAGGGAGTGTAGGAGAAAAATCATGACAATCATTACCATTGGCGTAGCTAGCTTTTTCTATTTTCTTACTCACTCTCCTAAGTAAACACGAGAAAGAGAAGAATGAAAGAGGGGGCACAGGCCCCCTCTCGCATCTTTCTCCTTCTCGTGCTTGTTCAGGAGAGTGAGTGAGAAAAAAGAAAAAGCTAGCTACGCTAATGATCATTACCATATCAGTGGTAATGGCCAAAAAATACGGATGGTGGGTGACGTGTGTTGGATTTTGTTTAATCTGTCAGCGCCGATATGATTAGAACGCGCATGGGTGTTGGCACTAGTGAAAACCGTCTGTAAGGAGCCAAACCTTGAAGTCTTCTGAGAGTTCAACCGATTTCTGCATTAGTTCAGTCACTATTACTGCTAGAAAGGTGGTCGTCGCTACAGATTTTTTTTTATATTAGAACGTCTGACGTACCTACATCGGACTCTAGGTAGTCAACAAACCCTAAGTTCATTTCGCTGTTCAACACTACTGATTTCTACTTGACATCCATCAACACTTCTAAGGCATCGTTTGTATCTTGTATAACAACCGCTCGCGGAATGTAAACGAGGGAATTTCTACTAGGTAGGGTAACAATGGGTATTATCGGCAGGTTTGTTCTCTTCGTCATGGGGGGTTTTTCTCAGCCAAATTGCCTGAAACTTGGCCATATGATTCAGCTTAGTTGGGAAGGATTCGAGACCAACTCTGAGGTCAATAGGTTTCGAAAAAACCCCAAAGACGAAGAGAACAAAACGGCCGAGAATAGGTAATTTCCCCTATGTAGTCTATTTATGTATGTCAAAGGATTATTTTCTATTTGCACTGCAAATCACCCTTTCGTGTCGCGACAACAATTACGTATCACGTGCGGAAGTGACTCTACGTGACCATGATAAATACGTCGATACCCGTCTCGTTATCAGGCGAAACGGGTTCGCACTCACCGATTGTTGGACATCCTGGACTACATGAGTTTACCCTTTTCTCGCAGCCCCAAACGATTGAAACGAGTGCGCTTATCAATCCATCTAAACAAAAATAAATATCCATCCAGAAAGCGAAAGTCTCGCTAAGCTTCGTTCACCCATCTAACATTGAAAGTCGCTCAGGTTCAATTTGGGACAACGAGACCGGTCTAATCCCTGAAGCTCGACTTAACTGGCATCCCACGATGGCGAACGTTTTCGAAATAAATCAAATTCACACCCGATCAGGGGGTCCACCCAAAACCAAAAGTGTGTCAATCAGTACCAGTAGTAGTAGTAGCTCAGAGATTGTTCGTGCCCAAGTTCAGCGTGGGATTCGCCCCGATACGGCATAAATCCATTTTCGTACTCTCCGTCCGCCGCACCGCAGACGAGATGGAAGTCACCTTCTCTATGATATGGCCTGAACTGAACTTGTCCGGAGTTCATGTGAAATAGGAAAAAAAAACTAATCTGATTATAGTAATCGTTCTCTTTGCGGCTGCGTTCGCTTGGACTGCATGTGGGAACTGTTGGTTCCGAAGCTCAATTGCATATTTATGAAACCTTACACGAGCCAATGCACCGAATGACACGGCCGGCGTCGTCATCGACTTTAGAATGCCGGCGGCCATCTATCCGCGTGTGGGTAGATGACACTATCCTCCGTCCACCTAGCCGTCACGCTTATCCGTTTTGCAACAAAGAAGAAGGGGTATTGGTATCATCGGTTTCATAACACGTTCGATCGAATGATACATAAAACACAGCTGGTCTAAAACCAGCCTTCCTTTTTGTCTTTCTGGCGTGACGTTCCAAATGGAACAACATCAGCTTTTCAGCTTACGATTCAATGCACCCTGTCACGAAGATACTTAATGTTCGAGGAAGAACATACCCATTACGAAAAGATCCTAGACCGGACTGAGAATCGAACCCTGACCTCGCATCAGCACGATCTTGCCTTTACCGGTTGAGCTATACCGGTCCTATCTAGAACCAAGCAACGCCTGCGCAAACAACGACCCTCCTTTTTGCCCATCTGAGAGCAATGAAGTCACTATCTAGTTGACGACGATAAATATAGACACTGGGGGAAGCCGCTTACACAATCGCGCAATTGTGTCTCGATTTGTTTATTGATATTGCGAGGGGCGGACAGCTTGCAGCCCCAGCAGCAGCAGAGTCAATACCAGTGTGGGGCATTTAAAGTTTCGCAGATAAGGGTACACCCAGAAGCAAACACAGCTGGGGGTATTGCTGATCGGGAATACTGTCTGTGTATCTTCTGAATGCATAGTGGAAATCAACATTCATTCACTGGTTCACATTTTTACTGTTGTATGTATATCTCAGCCTCACAGCGACATCTTATATCATTGCAAAATTAATGAGATCCTACAGAGATCTTCGAAGAACTTCTTCTAAAAATTAGAATTTTAGGATATTTAGCTTTTTTTTCATTCGTAATAGTTGTAGGACTTTGTATATTATAAACAAAAAAGCATTTGTTAATTTTTTTTACATTACTCGTTGACGAGATCTTTGAAAGTTTTGTGAAGGAACCCTATCGAGACTCGAGACCTGTGGTAAGTTTCTTGGAATATTTTAATGAAGGTTCTTCGTATGTTAAATTGTCGAAATTATTGCAAACTCTTTGCATTGCATCTGTCGAACTCTTTGCATTGTCTTATTTTGAGCGTAATCTATGGTAGATTTCTGACAAGATTTTTTTTTATTAATCTGTCAGTTGGATTTCTTGCAAAGCCGTTGGGTAGTTTCTGAAAAAAAAAAATCTTGGCTAAATTCTTAGTTTATTTTTCCCATATTCTAGACACTGACTTGGGTACATTCATCCCTATGGAGTCCACTGCAAAATCCTAAGAGATTTCCTGTTCTACATTTTTTCATGAGGTTTTAAGCTGATTTCTGAAAAAAAAATCTTGTAAGTTCATTGAACTATACATATCAGATTTTTGTAACATCCTTAGCAGTTTTCTTCTTGGACAATCTTTAATGGATTCTCTTGCTTGTTTTAAGCTAAATTTTTAAATAACTGCTTTAGTCTCAGTTTTATTGAAAAAAATCCACTTAAAATTTCCATAGCACAGGAAAGTAATAATTTTATATTTTTCGCTGAACTTTAAAATAAAATGTTCAGCAGAATTTACACGAGAATTTTAATCGGCGTTCTTGGAAATCATTCTAACAAAATTCCTAAAGGAATATCTTAGTAAGATATTAAAAAAGTAATTTTTTTTTAAGAATCCACAAAGTATTTCGTAATGGAGTTTCGGATGAAATTTTATTAAAATTTTTATTACATGATTATAGAATAAATTTTAGAAACATTCGGATGAAACTTCAACAAAGAATAAATATTTTTTTTCAACAAAAGTTCTGGAGAAAGCCGTGACTGAGTCTGTTAATCATGAATACATTACGGTGAGATTATAAAGAACACAGGCATGTTTGCTGAAACTTTCTCAATAATATCCAAGTGGTTAGTTTTGGGTTTCTATAACAATTTCTTCTAGAAACGTATGGTTTTTGCTTATATTTGACCAGAAAGTCTCCGGTTTTCGTGGAACACGGAATCCACCAAAAAAGTTACAAATCGTTTACATTATTCCTAAAATCAATCCACCTCATAATTGTATGCAATTCCCAAGATTTTTCAAGCTAATGATTACCAACTTCAGCAAAAGTTTCTCCAACCGGTTCCGCTAAAATCTCTCAGAAACCATTAGGAATTACTCCAAGTAATCGTTTAGGAAATGTTTCAAGCGATTTTCTACCGATACATTCTGGTTACTGAATCCTTCAGAATTCTTGAAGAAATTCTTAAGCTCCATGTGAAATAACCATATGACTCGCTCCTGGAAGCTTTCCAAAAAATTCCCTTCAGGAACTAATCCAGGACTTCCACAAGGAACTGCCTAGGGATTCATTTAGGAGTTCCTTTTGGAATTGCTTTCGGGATTCCTCCTAGGGTTTCTTCAGCAATGCCTCCAGGAATTTCTTAAGGATTTCTCCAGGAGTTCTCTAACTCTTCTTAGGATTTCTCCGTGAATTCCTTCTGTGATTTCTTCAGAACTTCCTCCTAGACTTCCTAAAAAAGATTTCTTCAGAAACTCCTCCTGGGATTCCCTCAGGAATTCCACCTGTGATTTCTTCTGATATTCAGATATTCTTCCTGGGATTCCAGCAGGGGTTCCTTCAGGAATTCCTTAAGGGATTCCTCCAGATTTTTTACCAGAGATTTCTCTGAGAATTCTTGCAGTGATTCATCTAAAATTACTTCTGGGATTCCTCCGGGAATTTATCTTTAGATTCGTTTAGAAATTCGTCCAGAGATGCCTCCAGAAATGACCCAGTTGTTCCTTCAAGAATTCTTCTAGAGATTCCTCCAGGAGTTCCTCTTCAGATTTCGCCAGATTTTTTTACAGGCACTCCTCCAGGAATTTCTCCAAGGATTCCTTGTGAGAATTTTTTTCCAGAAATTCTTCCAGATGAAAGCAATTGCCCCAGGTAATCATCCAATATATTCTTCATAGATTCATTCAAAATTACCCCTAGGAATTACTCCCGGAATTTATCCAGCAATCCTTCCAGTAATTCTTTCAGGGATTCCTCCAAAAATTTCTCCAAAGATTCCTCCAGGAATTCCTTCAGAAATTCCTCCAGGAGTTTCTACAGCAATTCCTACTGGAACACCTACAGGAATTCCTCCAAGCATTCCTTCAAGAGTTTCTCCAGGAATTCCTCATGGGGTTTCTCTAGGGACTCCTCGAGGGACTACTATACAAATTCCTCTAGTCAGTCTCAAAGGAATTTCTTCAGGCATTCCTCCAGGATTTCAGTCATAAATTTATCTAGGAATTGTTTCAGGAATTTCTCCAGAAATTTTCATGTTAGTGCTCGTTCAGTCTGTCTTTTTTATAATTGTCACAAGGATTCATCCCAGAAATTATCCAGGATGTTCTTCGGGAATTTCTCCAGGTAATCCTCCAAGAAATTGTCCATGGGTTCCTTTAGAATTTCCGCCAGGGATCTTCCCAGAAATTTTTCAGGAACATCTTCAGGGATTCCTCCAAAAATTCCTCCAGAGATTTTTCCAGAAATTCCTCGTGGAATTCTCCCATGAAGGGATTCCTACAGATATTCCAACAGGAATTCTAGGTAGCAGGTACGGACCATGGTCCGTAGTGCTATTCTAAGCCGGAGGTAAAATGAACAACTGGTTAAATTTTTACCCAATTTTCATAAAATTCTCGTCAAACTCGAGAACCATCAACCATTGAACATATTGTAAGGTATGTAACTGAAGTAAAAAGTTGCTTGTTTTTTGTGTGATTTTTTACAACTAATTATTGAAGTATGTTTCAAAGTTTGTATTGGGTTTATCATCAATGTTTAATGTTTAGACTACTGTAATAATTCAAAAATCCACTGAATCATCATTTCCAAGCGACATTTCACACTAATCAAACTTATTTTGTTCACCTGTTGAACTTCCGACGCCCCTGTCACGTACTCAACTGAACTTGTGTACGCTCAACGTATATAAATACCAAGGTAAGAGATTCCCGCTAATACTCATGTATTAGTGAGAAAAGAAAATAAGCATAACATAGTTATGAAGTTTGCGCTGATTTATATGCACAGATAAAAATAATGAGATTTACACGTCATGTAAACTTCATTTTAGTCATGTTAACTTACTTTTATGATGGTTTACATGATATATCATGTAAATTTGTGTTATATGTCATGTAAACTCTCAGAGTCATGCTGGATTACATGACACATAATGGAAGTTTACATGATATTTCATGAACTGTACATGATATGTCATGTAAACTTCCATGATATCCCACGCTCCAATCATGTGCATCATATGTCACAGAATTTTACACTCATTTTTCGATCTGTGGGCACATAACTATTTAGCAAACTTTCTTAAGAAATTAAGCTCATGCATCCCAGAAGCAATTATTTAATTGCATCTCACTGGATTAAAAGTGACCACCATGCAATGAAACAGGAAATAGGGTACGTGTGCTATCATTAATCTCACGTTCCCATATTCATCTTCTTCGAAAACAAGCGATTACGGCACCGATTGATTCCGTTCTTTTTGTTTTCATGCGTGCTCACTTCTAACAAACAATACAAAAATATGAAACAAAACAAACAACGCTTCAATGTTTTTCGTAGGATGAAAATGGGAACCACATGCTTAAGAAGGGAACCAATACCCTATGGTCATTTGAAAATCGGTGACTTTTTTTTTATTAGTTCTAAACATATTTTTTCAGCATTTAGAAACATCCAAACTATGCAGAAATAATGACATTGTAAAGTAAAAACATCAAATTTTCATAACTAACGCAGATGTGTTGGTGTCTCGTTATTGACATTTGCGAGAATTTCTTACCTTGGTATTTAGATACTTTGGTGTACGCTAGCCGCTGCGAAATTCGACTGTGATAATAATTGATTTGAGCCGAGTCTACACACCAAAATTTTTGAAATGCTTCCCGCACGCCAAAAATCAGCAAAAGAAATTGCTGAATTTCAGCAACATTTTTGCTGAATTTCAGCACAACTTTGCTGATCAACTGTCAAAATTGCTGGATGGTTCAGCAAGTTGAAAAATAATTGCTGATACTCAGTAATTTGTATTGCTGAATGCAATCAGCACGCCAAAAATCAGCAAAGTTTGCTGATTACCAGAAAAAATATGTTGTAGTGTAAATGGGTGCAAATGTCGCAATATTGAAAGTTTGAATACTACAATTTTGGTATAACATTTAAAATATAATTTGAAATTAAAAACACTGAAACTATACATATGTGCCTTAGTTAAACTTTAAACGACATGTTCATTTCACGAAAATAATCAAACAAAACAATATCTTTCAAAATGCAATTCCTTTCAAAATCTCAAGATGGTTTTTTCCACATTTCCAATGGAAACGATCAAAATGCTTGGATTGTCCACTTTACCCACTACATATACGTACTGACCCAGCTTAGGTCTCCCTTAACTCGAGAGATAATTTCCGAAACCGTGTAAACGTGCATAAACTAAATTGACAACATCTGGCAACGCATCCGACGAAGACGACGACGACGATGTCTGTAGTATTTATGTTCCGAGTTTTGTTTTCATTTTCTCTCACCGGAATGGTCACGTTGATGCTTTGTGTGATCCACAAACGATATGTACAATCCTCTCCCTTTCTGAGATGGCATCTGTAGGTCGGGATGATTTTTTGCACTTTCCCCTTGTTGCATCCTGAGTAGAGAAATAGAACAAAAAAAAATTAAATGATAGCTTTAGCTTTAGCTTTAAACTACTAGCTTATTGATAATGAACCTAGGCGGGCTAGTGGAATACACACTGAAATAAATTTTGATGTGGAAACTACCGATTCCATAGTAAAATTACTAACCGTACCTACTATTCTCAACCGACAACAAAATCTGTTAAGGTAACTGAAATATGCTTGAAATTACAATGCATTGTAGTAAATTCAACTAAAAGCATAGTCGTCTCAACAACAAAACATTGTTAATTTTTCCAGGACACGTATTTTACAACACAGTATGGTTAAAAATACAATGCTCATTAGTTAAATTAAGATTATTTTTGGTTATGTTAACTGCACTGCTAGTTAAGTTGACAGTGTTTTAGTGGAATTAACTGGAAATTGTTGTCGGTTGAGAATCATAGTTACGGTTAGTAATTTTACTATGGAATCGGTAGTTTCCACAACAAAATTTATTTCAGTACATGTAAGTAAAAAGAAAATCGAGTTGAGCACTGTTCCTTTTAATTCCAAATATGTGTTTGCATCCTATGACAGACACGTAATGTCGACTTCAACTGAAAGTTCGTATTCAGTTTCTCGTACTTGACTCGATTTTCTTTTCACTGGTAGCTTGCTAATAATAAGCCAGTATTTTATATAAATTAATCAAAACCATTATAATTGTTTTAACATACATGTTACATGTTACAGAGAACATTTTTTGACAGTTGGCAGCAGAGAGTAAAAAAATCGAAGATTGAAAGTGAAGATTGACATTTTCCTTTTTTCATTCGTGTTTGGCTACATTCATTGTCAGCTGAATGCCTCTCTTTTTTCATTCAATTCTCTGTCATGAATATTTTTTCGCACGTCGTAAAATGTCAAATTTCTGTTAACAGACGCACAAACCGACTTAATGGACAAATAGAGAAGATAATTAATATTCTAATTAACTACTATACACAAGTTTAGAGGTGATTGGAAGTATAACCGGGAGTTACGGTCCAGTTTTATTTCTCAGTGAAAATTGTCCGTGACAGAAAAATGAATGAATAGGTGAAAATATTCATTCACCATAATGAATTTTATTTTGATCCCTCAGTTGAGAATCTTTAAAATTCACGTTGAATTTCACTCATTGAAAATGAAAATTTTAAACTCTGGTTGGCAGTGAGCATAATTATATAGATAAGTACATAATCATTACTTGAATCGTACTTTTAAAGTGGAATTGCATGTTCTTACCAACAACTAAATAACTTAATTTCAACTTGATATCACAGGTTCGTCGGAACCGATCCCTTACGATGACTTTTATAGGTCCCGGAAACACGCCCCTCGTTCTCCATCACTATCGTTCGTTGTCGGTCGTGGTCTTCGGCGGACGCATGTGAATCCAATATTGCCGTTCCGCCTGTTTACTGTAATGGTAGCACGGTGGATTACCAGACAGAGATCTGGCGATAGACGCGTTGCATATTTGAGCCGTGCCATTTTTAGGCAATTTCACACGTGATACACATGTCGTCGTCTCCTCTCCGGTGCGGTGCGGTGCTGGTGCTGGTGACATCCACGACGATCTACGCTAGTGACGATCAACGACAACGCACAGCGAATCATGATGGTGTCGCTTCGTCTGCCAGCACAATCACAGTCAGTCACTCAATGTGTGCGGCGGAGAGACGGATGTAAACCAGGTCGAAGAGCAACTGTCGTCGGCGAAGCGATGCGAAAAGGCCGTTCAGCCGTTCGCTTTCCTTTTCATGCCATTTTTGAGATTTGGTGGAACTCGAAGGGGTGATGTGTGTCTTACCATACCCAAGAGTAGCCCCGTAGGTCATGACCGTGCGCTTATTAGGCACCTCTGCAATGCTGGAGTCGGCCTAAAACTTGATGTTTCCATAGAAAATCATGTCCGTCAGTGTTGAACTTGAATAGCGAGAATGGAATGTGCACCGGTAACGGAGTAGAAATAGACACAATTGCAGATAATTTGATTTTGGGCAATTTGAAAGCTCGACTTAGGGGAATTCCTCCATCAACGTAGATTTTCGATATCGCGCGAAGTTCACGATCAGTTCAAGGCACAGCCAAATGTTGTGTTTGCTGATGTTTAGTTCAATCCCACTCGATGTTGTTAATGTATCAGTCATAGACACAGACATAAATTTACTAAAATAATTCCACTAGTATTTGAATTATGGAATTTGAATTCCCTCAATAATTTTACGGTACAATGAACCATACCTTTCGAATTTTGTAGATCTTCGACAAAAATTTTGAAATTCCATGATTTTACATGAGTAAATATATTCATAAAATATTTATTTACAATACCACTTCAACGTCACTCAAAATCACCGTTTGTATCAACTTCGCCTCGATTCACAACTGCATTAGAGCATGCTTCTTCTCGACAGCTAAATAAAGATATATCCTCCAATCGATAAACAAACAACCATCATTTTATTATTAGCTGTATAATTTTCGTCTTCACCTCCCTCCTTCGGAGGACCACGGGCTAGATCACGAAGCATATCTCTAAAACAGTGCATCGTCGCGACGCGCACAAGACGCGCATTTATGATCTCTGTTCAAACAGACAACAAAAACTGTACCATGCCGGTCGTCGCGTCGCGGTCTTCATCGTCGTCGTACCAAACCATCTTCGGTCTGCCACGGTCGTCGTACCTAATCCCTTCGGCGCGGTCCTACCTCTGTCCCTCGGTCCACATGTTATTACCCATCATTACAAACTATTTATGAAATCTAATACCCATCACACGATCATCGCCCTCCATGTTGGCATGGGGGCAAACAAACAAACATAGGCTCACCAGCGGCCGTTCATAGACCGCCGTCGTAGTCTTCGTCGTTCGCTTGTCAGTCACATGTGCTTCCTGAACTGCGGCGACGACGTCGTCATTGCCCTGACCTGTTGCCACCATCATCACCTCTGCCGCAACCTAGCGTCCATACACCTTTGCCACGCTACTAGCGCAAGTCTAGTCACGGTTTTAGACAAGAACCAGGTCCGCCACCGCATCATCATCATCATCATCATCATCATCATCATCTGCAGCAGCCAGCAGCACCATCTTCATCATTGTGCGCTTTATTGCTACTCAATTTGGCCGAACAAGCCAACGAGATGTGCGAGGTGGAGAAGTGTGATCTTCTAAATTTTCCGAAGCTGAGCCTCAGCATTCAGGTGTCGGAGTCGGAGGTACTTGCACAGTGCATGTAGAGTGTAAGACATTTCTAGATGAACATTTGAAAAGGGTCTATCTGCTTTTTGTAAACAAACATGTTTCTATCTCTGTAGGGCCCATCTGCATCCACCCACGCACATCAACACCCTTAACAGATAGCTTGAAGTACACTCTTTCTGATAAGGGTGTTGATGTGCGTGGGTGGATGCAGATGGGCCCTACAGAGACAAAAACATGTTTGTTTACACAAAGCAGATAGGCCCTTTTCAAATGTTCGTCCAGATTTATAGACTGTTTCAGAAATTATAAATACACTAACGATTAACTGCCATTTCAATTTGAGCACAATATCCAAAAAAGTTTCTTCTAGCTCTTATAGTAAACACGCTGACGAAGCAAATGATATCAATTTTGTTGATGTTTCTGGTAAAAGTTAAAAAATAGGGCTCTGTAAACTAGATTAGGGGTGATACACAAATTATGTCACGCAAAAACCGACCTTTTTCAACCCCCCCCTCCCTCCTATGTCACACTTTTTGTATGGGACCTCAATATTTTTTTGTATGGGTCGTCACGTTCTGCAAAACTCCCCCTCCCCCCTAAAAGCGTGACGTAATTTGTGCATGACCCCTTATTAAAATTTGAAGTTGCACAAAGTGGTCACAAAATGTAGCATAATAGAAAAGAAAAAATCTCACAGATAAAATACATCATTTCCTAACACAATAAAAACTGCTGTATCGATAATATAAGATATTTTTCGATTGGCAAGAGTAATTTTTACTGGAATATTTGATCAAGAACCACCACTACGGGCCTTCTCAATACATTTTTTTTGTTTCAAATTTCTCAACAACACCAGTAGCAACAAACGTTAAGCAAACGAATGTCTTAATTACTGCTTACTGCATTCGTTTTTATGGTATGACAAGCTTTGCCATCTGAAGGATCGAATGAGCTGAAAAATAAGTTTCTTTAGATTGAATGCGTTCAGGAAAGCTAAGAAACTGTGTGGTACTTCTTATCTTCCGTAGAAAACCTTAAAAAATAAGAAACTTGATCTCCGAAAAAATGTTGTGAAAATGCCTTTATCGATTTTTTCCTAATTTTGATCAAGGCATTCCTTAGACAACTTGTTGAGAAAGCGAATGTGATAAACATTTACATAATTTCTGGTATTTAGTGAAAATAATGTTGAAATCATTTAAAAACACCTTTGTGCAAATGCAAATTTGTAAAAATAAGTTATTTGTTAGAGAACTCAACTGTTCTTTAAAATATCAAGACAATTGAAAGGAAATATTAAAATATGGAGTACAATATGCTATACTCTGAAAGAAGTTTGTAAAAATCATTAGAACAGTTCATTTAATTTAATAAACAAAGTGTATTTATAATTTCTGAAACAGTCTATAGGTGCAATGCTGTTGACGTTGGGTAACCATTACACTTTTGTGTCTCTGACTGATTTTGGGGGGCTCAGATTTGCTCCAGCACGTCACAATTTTGAGCTATACCTTAATTTGTAGGGCAAAATATGCGATTTTGGGCTTTTTTGATTCGATTTTACTACCACACAAAAAAGTGCCATCTGTTATATTTTTAGTTTGAAATGTCGATGTATTTGATGGTTCATTTAAACTGTTATAACTCGAAAGTTTCTCCAAAAACCACCTCAAAACGAAATGTTGTTGAAAAGAGGAAAGATAGAGCTACCTCTAACTTATAAAAAGTTTGGTCGGCCATATTGATTTTGACCGCCATTTTGAATTTTTATACCAAAACATTTTTTTCGCCATGATGCCGACCACCGATTTTCAAAATTTTTACATCTTTCAATTGAGACATTTATACATAACACATGCATTGTTTCCGTTTCTGTTTGACGTTTGCCCACTATCGCCATCTTCTCAGTGAGTTTGCAAAATACAGCGTGCTTAGCATTAGGCGATTATGTTTTCGTGACGATGATTTTAATCGCATTTTGTTCCAAGTGATACGTCTGTTTGTCTGTGTTAAAACTGTTTACACTTAAAACTAAGGAAAGTCAAGGGATTAAATTCTCATGAAATAGTAGGCATCTTGATTGCCTCAAACAACTACGGTCAACTGCCCACAACTTGATATCCGAGGGACGATCGAGTTATAGAATTATCGAGTTACATTAGAACAGTTGTAAACAAAACCAGCCAAAAATCTCGAAATTAAATTTTGTTGATCATTTCATCGCTGTTTTGAGCTGAAAACGTTTTATTCAACGTTTTTACTTCTCAAATTAAACATTTTGAGCTCTTAACTGCCAGTGGTCCCGAAGCCGTATCTGCCTAGACAAAATTATTTACGCCTAAACCACATACAAACAGACGTAACACTTCGAACATTTTACGATTAAATTATAGTCACCGAAACACGTTCGCCCAATGCTAAGATGACTAAGTTTGGCAAACCATTAACTAGGTGGCGGTAGTGGGCAAACGTCAAACTCGAACAAAAACTATGCAAGCGTCACGGGTGTGCAGTTGGCCAACTATCATATTTAAAAAAAAAGTTAAATCTATGCACAATGGGCATTATCAGAGAGTTTCGTCTGTTTGTATGTACCTAAACAATTGAGTTTTCACATATGGTCGGGGTTCTGCTAAACCGAACCAAAGACCATTTTTTGAAAAATTGAGTTTTCTTAACCATTGGGTGAAGAAAATGATGATCTTCCTTCCATATAAAAATCCAGAAATTCTTACAGCTCTTCGCGGAGTAAATTCAAAATTTCTGTTTTGCAGAACATACAAAATATTATTTTGCATCCAACCAGAGTGAACTGTAAAGCAATTCATAGAATCAGCGAAATATTTTAGTTTTGGTCCTGGTGATAAACATTTTAAGTTCTCCTCATCGCCGTCAGATTTCTAACTTCTACCGACTCATAGTAACAATATGTGAGCGAAATGAACACATTATCAGAATTATGGGTGTTGGAGGAATCAATTATGTTTCGATGGCGCAGATCGCCATTTTTCCAAATCATATTCAGCCAGACCGAACCAAGTCCACAGCATTTTAGAATCAATTTATTCTCAAGAATACAAATACCAACTGGTTTTTAATACAAGCGTTATGTCGATACACCTCATACTGGAAATTTAACACAGGAGTCATCATTGAACAACAAGGATTATTAGAATGCTAAAGCTTGAAAAAAATCAAACACTTGGTTCACTTTGGCTGATCGAAAAATGGCGTTTTCACGAAAACCATCCTTGAGAAGAATGTTTAGAACTTTATTCAGACTTAACGATAGACCTTCAGCAAGGTAATATGACCTAGAGGTAACGCGCTTGGTTATCACTCAGATGATCCCATGGATGATCCAAGTTCGAATCTTTTTCATATTTTTGAAAACTTTTTTTGTACTTAGTGCACTTTGGCAGAACATTTTCATGGTTTTCTTCGACCAGTACAGGGGATGGCCAAAATGTTTGGGATAGGCAACTTTTTTTTCTCTCACAAAAAAGTTCAACATGCTATAACTTTTCATAGAGCGCATCAAAAAATCTCAAATTTTGACTGTTTGTCAACCTATTATATGTGCATCATTGGTACAAATTTGGGCTCGATTGATTAATCTTTCGCAAAGTTAGAACTGTTCGGGTAAAACACTTTTTTTCAGACATCTCATTTTTGAGCTGTCATATCTCGGAAACCAGTGAACCGAATTGAATGAAATTTTGAACGTACACTAACAATATGTAAATGCTTCACAAACTATTAAAACATAGGTACTTTTTAAACGTTGAAAAAAGTTATCATGGATTGACACTTTTTGGTTTTTTCTCGAAAAAATATATTTTTTTCACATCAATGTAAATAAATTTTAGTGTTGATATCCAAAGACTTCCCACTTCTGTTCTCAAATTATCTCTAATCAGATATATTAGAGCCTATTTAGATTGAAGGAAGAACACATTTAATAATTTTTGTGTGGTATTGTAAATTTTACTTATTTTCCTCTATATGGGTAAAAATTTCAACCCGCTTTAACTTAATTAGCCGTGAAAAAATATTACATTTTATAACGTCGTATTAAGTATCAATATATTGTTGATAAACGTTTAAAAATTTATTCAATTCGGTTCACTGGTTTCCGAGATATGACAGCTCAAAAATGAGTTGTCTGAAAAATAGTGTTTTACCCGAACGGTTCTAACTTTGCGAAAGATTAATCAATCGAGCCCAAATTTGTACCAATGATGCACATATAATAGGTTGACAAACAGTCAAAATTTGAGATTTTTTGATGCACTCTATGAAAAGTTACAGCACGTTGAATTTTTTTGTGGGAGAAAAAAAGTTGCCTATCCCAAACATTTTGGCCATCCCCTGTATAAATTTGAAGTACACAAATTGCTCCACATTCACATCTCAGGACCTCAGGGCATGCAAGGACATCATTTGACATAATCACTCTTGCTCTGTGCTTCCACATGCACCGCTAATGAAAAAAAGGGAAGGACTGAGCTGGGAGGGCTTCCGCCGTTCATATTTCAAACTATTTTGAGACCATACGCGTCCTCTTTGATTCATGTAAAGGATTGTGAATGATATCGATTTCAACTTGATAGACAATGAAAAATCAAGATTTTTTTTGCAAAATCCAAATGGTTTTATCTGAAACAAAAAAATACATTCAGTCAAACTAAACAATAAACCACTTTCTAATGTTTTTGATCAGCCAGAGTGAACTGAGTGCAAAGTACCAAGAAATAAAATGTGCGGAATAGTGCGGAAAAGTTTTAAATAATCTCCGCTGTTGAGTGGTTGAACTTTAAGCTGGTGAGTGGTTGAACTTTAAGCTTTATTATCTCGGAATTATCTTGTTGGCGCTTAGTTCGGTTTAGCAGAACCCCGGCCATAAGGAGCAGTAAAATATTCCACAAAGTTGAAAAACAATTAATTCCAAAAAACTTTGCCAAAGGAATCATTGTTCTATCACTTATGGTAGAAGAGATATTATTTTTTTTAAGGAAAAAGTTTAGGTTACACCATAGACAAACAGACGTAACACTTCGAATTCTATCAGATATAGTCACGAGAGCATGTTCGCCCAATGCTAAAAAGACTGAGTTTGGTCAACCATGAACTAGGTGGTGGTAGTGTGAAAACGTCAAACTCGAACAAAACCGATGCGAGCGCCATTGGTGGGGCAGTTATCCAACTATGAGATTTTCAAGTTATACGTTGTACTACTTACTTACTTTCAGTCCTCCTGAAGCACCCATGATGGTGCAGAAAGCCGATTTGAAAGATCTTTATCCTGGGCAATTGCCATCCATCGCCTTGACCTGTGGCCAGGTCAAATTTCTGTCAGTCGAAGTCCTTTATTTCCTTGTTGAGGCTGCGGTGCCATGAGCTTCACATTTGTTCCCTAATTTCTGTCCCTATCTACTTTTAATGACATCGACGATGAAGGCCACCATGCACGAATTATATACCGCAGGCATCTATTGATAAAGACAGTGTAGTTCTCCACTGATACATACCAGGTTTCACTGGTGTATAGCAACAGATTTCTCGTTCGAGTTGAAAATTCTAATTTCTGACATCGACTACATTTCTTGAACTCGCAAAGACAGCCCTCGATTTCTTGATCCATGCACCTATGTCGACCTTGGTGCCACCATATGCCGCCATTTGGCTATCAAGATATTGGAAGCTTTCAACTCAACATTCTCCACTGCTCGTGAAGCTAGTAGGGTTGACCATGTTTACATCCAACGATTTGGTATTGTTGACGTTGACGGTGAGACCTGCCGCCGAGGAGTGATCGGCAAGATCATCATGCTTACTCTGCATATCAGAGCGCCGTTGAACTAAGAGAGTAACGTCACGTCATCAGCCAGTCCGAAATCATTTAGGTGCTCCATGGTAATGGGCTGCAACAGCAACTCACGATTTGGTACACGATCAATCGCACCTACCAGGATCTCGGCGATTACGATGAGGAACAGTAGCGGTGATAGTATACATGGACACGATCGGCTATGTCTACGTTTTGCGCATCGCGTTTGAAGTTTGTATGGCATTTTACATGGGAAAACACACTTTTTTGCATTTCTCTCATAACAAGCTCGAATTTTACTAAAACCATGTAACCGATACAGTGAAAACATAGCCTAGGGTGTCCTGAAAAACTTTGTGGAAGACCGCGAAGTGATCTGATGCTTATAAAAAAAGCTATAGCGTTGGCATTGCTTGACGAAACAGCATGATTTTGTTGCTATTGTTATTCCTTTACATGTTAAAACATAATCACATGCATGCGGTTCGTTGGTTATAACTATTTTCACAAGCATCGGATCGCTTTGCGGTCTTCAACAAAGTTTTTCAGAACATCATAAGCTACCATTTTACAGTATCGGTTAAAAAGTTTCAGACCAAATTTTTCAACTTATGACAAAAATGCAAAAAAATATGTTTTCCCATACAAAATCCCATACAAATTTCAATTGCAATGCGCAAAGTGTAGACGCAACCAATCGCGCTTAAATTTTGCACAGATACTCAGGACCCGAAACGGAACCAAAAAAGCTTTGATCTGAGAAAACAGTTCCGATGACCCACACTAGTGTTAATGGCGTAACCGACACTACAAAAAGGTTTCCAAAGTGCTCGAACTAGCATTTCAACTGGTCAGCCGAGTCGGTAAATAACTGTCCAGATGTATCTTTCACGGGCATCGTAGCATTCATCTTAGTCCCACTAAGGCGACGTGAGACATCGTAGAGGAGACGAATGTCGCCGATACGTGTTAGCGGCATTCTCGCCTCCGTCGGCTAGGGAGTCCCCACCCACGCTCTTTTGTCCCGCCTACATGAGCGATTCACTTCCTTCTCGAGAACCGAACAGCGCTGACGACGGGCTACGGCTTTAGCTCTTCGTATTTTCGCTCGCTCTGTCGCGGTTTTGGCGTTCCTTTGCTCTTCTATCTTCCTCCAGGTATCCATCTGTGATCCACTGCTTTCTCTACGTGCGTAGCTCACTCAAATTATTTTCGTTCTTGATGGCGCTCCTTTGATCTTCTACGCTTCCACCTTCTGGAATAACCGCAGCACGGTTCTCTGCCTCCTCGACGAAGGCCCTTTCACCGCAGCGTCTTCCAGTCGGCGTGTGTTGAACCGGCGCCTGATTTTCTCCTCCTGTGGCTAGATTCCAGCAAGGCGCAGCCAGATCTCGCTGATTAGGAGATGATGGTCGTACGCATTGTCGTCGCTATGTTTGTTCCGCACATCAAGAGACTCCGTCTCCATTTTCGACTGATGCAAATGTGATCGATTTGATTTCCCGTGACGCCATCACGGGAAACCCATGTCACTCTGTGCACTGGTCGATGAGGAAAAAGAGTTCCTCCAATCAGCATGTCATTGTAATTGCCACAAAACTCTGCAAACAGCTCTCCGCTCCCGCTCATTCCTCCGAGACCATGGCGTCCTATGACGTGCTCCTCATAATCCGAGTTATCGTAACCAACCTTCGCGTTGAAGTCGCCCATGAGGATCTTGATATCCCCTTTCGGAATCTTGTCCTCTACAGCATTCAGTTGGCTGTAAAAGTTCTCTTTGTCTTGCAATTCGGCAGCATAGGTTGGCGCGTAACATTGGATCATGGTAAGGTTTAGAATCCGTGTTCTAAATCTGGCCACAATTATCCTCTCATTAATAGGTTCCCACTTCATGAGTGCAGCGTGGACGTGAACGCTGAGCGGGAAACCAACTCCACGGTGGCGTGGAGAGTGATCACCTCGTAGGCCAACGTTGCCGTAGAATCAGTTCGTAGTCTTTAATTTTCGATTCCTGTAACGGTTTTTGAGTTTCGGGAACAGTAGTTTGTTGTTCTAAGGTCCCCTATCCACCGTTGTGGGGCTGCCACCGTTGTGGGGCTTAGGTTTAGTTTCCGGTGGATGGGCATTTCATACTCAGCCGCTGGATGCCGCATCTCCTAGGTGAACAGACGCTCGATATGTACCTCCTTGATCTAGCTTAAGTCAGAAGGTCAACAGGGTCCAGGCTACACTATCAGCCAAGCACACAAGTTTTAGCTAGCGGTCTTTGTCATCGCTTGACCCGTGGAAGCATGAGGTAGGAACTTGTGAGGACCAGAGCTATGTTGGACGCTCTCCTTATCACCTCACCGTTTTGCAACCCGTGCCTAGAATCCCTCTACCCTCTTATCGCCATTGTAGTTTATGGACGGACCCATAGAAAAAGTTCAGGTGTTGGTTTCCAGTTAACACATGAACAAGTAAGAACAGCTGTATTTGGGAGACTCAGACTGATTGCTCGTTCGCCGTGAAAAGCCGGTAGGTAAGAATTAGAATAAATCCCATTCACTACCGGGGACATAATGAGTCGATTGTTTCGTCGTTGGCTTGTGTATTTTGAAGAAGGTGCCACCTTACCTTCCACCATCTACCCCCGTACGCAATGAACGACGGACCATCATCAGTCATCCTTCATTGACCATAAAACTTCTCCCAACAACAAGTGGAGTGCTCCCCGCAAGTGGAACATTCTACAGTGAACAACTGGTACCTATGGAGGAAATGCCACGGTTTAGCTGCCCCAACTATGGGTATTTGGCACAACCAACAATCGCCGTCCAAGGTGTGTTTCGTTCGACTCGAGCGCGAGAATTCCAAGGAATGGACAATATGCAAATGCAAAGTAGGTAGCGATCACTTGAAGAACATGCAGGTATTCACCAGTTAGCCAGTGGACAACACTGTCCGGAGGGAGTACGTGATCGGAATTGCAACTTTGGTTTCGTCGATGTACAATGACGGCTGTTAATTGGGAGCCCCCCAAATATGCTCTCTGCTCATTGCTATGAGGAACAATGCTCACTTTCTTTCTGATTCGATTCGATTGTCCGACCTTGGTTGGTGGGAGCAGTGATGGAAAACAGTGAGGAATGCAGCTGAGTAGACACAAACGCAAAGCTATCCTACTCGTGAACAACAGAAGCCAGAATATAAAGGATGATACGGTCAAAATTTGATCACACAATTTTTTTCATAACTTTAGACTGCGTACACCAAAACAGCTGATTTTTGGACCAGTAATGCTACATGCTTATACCATAAATTTTTCATCAAAATCGATTAAGTATTGGTTGATATATAGATAAAACCATCGACCTACCTTTTTAAAATTTTGTACAAAGGCGCTCCATAGTAAATTTTCGGAAATTTAAGGTCAGTAAAGCACAATTTTGATTATAGAACTACCAATAGTGCTCCGATTTTTATCAAAATTTTACAGTAGGGGTACTCACTAAACAGATTCAATTGCTGCGTAAGCCATGATTTTCTGCTTATTTGAAATGTTTCATGATTTTGCGAATGAAATAATCAAAGATTGCCTTGGTGATCGCGACGTTTAATCAGTTTAATCAGTTTACGCTGTTAAGTGAATCCCCCTAGTATAATACTACTATGAAAATATGTTCTTAGTAAAATTTTGAGCCATTTTGTATGAATACTTACAAAGTTGTAGCAGTTTGAATATGAAAAAAACTGACCGGGTGCCACTTAAGCAAATATAACTTTGTAACGGCTGGATCAAATTGAATGAAATTTTTACACTACATTTTGATATGCATATTTCACATACAGAAAAATTTTCATTGAAATCGGTTAAGAATATCTGGCTCAATAAATAAAACAGTAAAAATGTGTTCGTATTTGTTAATCCTCTTTGCACAAAATTTTAAAATTGCAGATCTCAGGGTTCAACAATATCTCCGCAAATACTACACCGATTTTGATGAAAATTTTATGGTACAAACTACATATAATGTACCATTACTGATCCAAAAATCAGCTGTTTTGATGGACGCAGTCTAAAGTCATGAAAAAAATTGTGTGACCAAAATTCGACTTGACTTGACAAAATTTGACAAACTTGACCACCTAAACAAATATAACTTTGTAACGGCTGGATTACATTTCAACATTTTGATATGTATACTTTACACACAGAAAAAATTTCATTGAAATTGGTTCAGTATTTCTGGCTCTATAAATAAAAGAGTAAAAATGTGTTCTTATTTTTTAATCCTCTTTGTACAAAATTTTAAAATAGCATTTTTCAGGATTCACAATA
Source organism: Aedes albopictus (assembly GCF_035046485.1). Lineage (NCBI taxonomy): Eukaryota > Metazoa > Arthropoda > Insecta > Diptera > Culicidae > Aedes > Aedes albopictus. The sequence goes on from NC_085137.1 coordinate 41,181,204, forward strand.
TCTCCGCAAATACTAAACCGATTTTTGTGAAAATTTTATGGTATAAGCTACATAGGGTCTTTGGGCAGGAGCACCTATTTTGGGCACTTGCTGCTATAACTCAGTTATTTTAAAACCAATTGATATGGAATTTTGTTCATGGCTAGATACTGTGCGTATCTTATCATATTCCAAAAATCAAGTCAATTGGCTGAAAACTGACTAAGCTACAGCAGCAAGTGCCCAAAATAGGTGCTCCTGCCCAAATGGTCCCAGACCCTATAATGTACCATTGCTGGTCCAAAAATCAGCTGCTTTGGTGTACGCAGTCTCAAGTTATGAAACAAATTGTGTGACCAAATTTTGACCGTATCACCCTTTATTCGCACTTCCTTCACTCGCGAGCTAACGAAGCTGGTCGCACTCGTGATTGATTCGCGAAGCAGCTCTGAACATTTTTCAATTTTGTGAAAAAAAAAACGAATTTACACGGCCGACAGATTAACTTTTCAGGAACAATAAAGCACAAAACACTACTATCTGATGGATAATTACTTGTTTTGCCATTAAAATCGCACTAAAATGCAATTCCCGCATCTCCACTTGTTTATCGCGAATAAAAATTCATGAGTGTTTTTGTTTTTGTTTTGCTTCATACTCGTGAAGCAAGCGGGTGCGAATAAACTCACACACGGCTTACTCTCGGCACCGTGAGTAAACCGTTTCTTGCTTTTACACTCGCGAGTTGATTCACGATGAGAGTGTTTCCATCTCTGGGTGGGAGTGTTTTGTCTCTGTACAAAGCTACTGGTTCAACGGTTTGATTGGTAATTTGTTGTAAAAAAAATGAAGACATAAACCAGATCGCTGCGAAGTTGAATTGATGTCAATTGCACTCAATTGAGTATGTGACATTGGGGCATACATGTGAAGTTTGTTCTGATCTGATGACTTCATCTATGGAAACATTTACAACACTTGACAGGGATGAACCTCCCTAATACAATGAAATATATAGTAGTAAGGATATGGAAGCGTTGTTCCGGTCTCAAGAATAGGCAAATAATTGCAATTTGTAAAAACGATCCAATTAGGGACGGGAACATCATGACGATGGGCGTGAAGTAATCGAAAGGTGAAAGCAGAACTTCGAAGAACACCTGATTAGAGTGAAATGTGTGGTTACCAAGGACCACGATAGATTTTGATTTCTTTGCTCTATTATGCGACTTTTGTTTATATCGGGTAGGGGTATCGAATCCAAAGATCTTGAATTATGGCTTGAGCAGGTTGTAAAGAACCAAACATACGAAGGCACTAGACATCAGAATGTCTGTGTTAGAATGTTAGAACAAAAATTTTAAATGTACCTATGACGAAACACCTCAACGAAAAGGGATCTATAACTAAATGAGGGTACTCAACGCGGAGGATAAAACGATGATAATCGAAGTGGGAAGACCCGCACGACAACCTGTTTTCCGAAACGATTGGGTCGGAACCAAAACAGAAAAGGTGCATGCATGATTGCATATGCATGCAGTCAATCAGTGGTCGCAACGAGCGATCATCGGGAAAGAAAAGCTGAAGGAATCGACGAAGAGAACCACTCTCTATGGTGGGAAAGTTGGCTTTATTTCCCTTTTGTCGCTTCCTAATCTCCTTCGAAGGTCGTAAAAATTCTATCTACCTACCTACCTTTTCTCCTAACTAAGGACTGTTCAATTTATAAAACGGACAACTTGCTTGTGCGATATCTTTTTTATTTTTCAATAAAATCATTATTAGTTTTTTGCATATCTTTCTGAAGCTATTCTCAAATGTAGGAAAAATATAACATTAAGCAAAATGTTCTTTTTTGTGTAACTAAAGCGGTTTTCGTAAAATATAAATAAAAACCCATTTCTCAAAATTCGACATAATTTTCCACATACTAAACATGCATATTTTCATGAAGTTTTTAATGTATTGGAATCTTATACTATTCTACTAAAGGTAAAGCTCAATAATTGGTTAGTAATAATGCACCAAGTAACCTCCAGCTTGATATAGTAAGTTACCTTATTTACAAAGAAATTATTATAAAATATTTTCTTAAGTCCTGTGATGCAATAGCACAACGGATTTGGCTAAAAATTTGTCCAGAGTAGTAGAATACTGCTTTCTGAATGATGCAGAAGAAAAAAAATACTTTAATTGCATTCTTCATCAAAAATTAAATCCATAAAGATGGTCATAGTACAAAATTGCATAATTTTTGCCCCATTGATACAGATTTCCGACTCTAGCGAATCTTGTTATTATTTAATTTCAACAAAGTTGGTCCTATGTTATTGTATACCTTATTTAATAGCAATCGGATTTAATTTTTTTTATTTCCAACATCATTGTTATGTAAAAGTTGCATTAGGTTGCATTGTTATTTGGAAGAACCTTGAAAGAACGAAACTGTTTTGATTAATGTGCATGTAACGGCACACAGTAACCAAACCAGCAATGCTATTTAGAAGCAGTTTTCTGCATTTGAAACCACATTATTCCTACTTTCTACTGGATGCAGAAAAAAATTGTTTATTGAATATTTTCATACTCTTTTTGCTATACAATTGAATTTTAATGAAAAAATCGAATCTAACTTGAGACTTTAATATTGCAGCAACTAATTTTCCAATTGAGTTTAAACTTCGTCAGAATGTTTATTACTCATGCTGTAGCAGCATGGCACATACTTTTCTGATATAAAAAACGATATACCATATGTGAACAGTAATTGTATACATATTTTCAATTCTCTGCAATCGTAAAATTCACTATTTTTAACAACTGGCCAATTTTCTATGAAATAAAACTATTTTTATTCGATTCAAAAATCATTACTATAATGAAAGGTGATGTACTGAACAACGAAGCAAGGGTGATTAAATTTGAACTACGCGTCTTCTTTTTATAGCATTGTAAAGTTGTCCGTTTTATAAATTGAACAGTCCTTAAATGGTTTGAGCTTTGATGATAGGGGCTGTCGTTGCGTTGGAGCTGGATTTAGGTCGGTCGGAGGATAAATAGAACCGAGCGTGGTTGCGTAGGAGTGACGTGTTGGGTAATCTAGTCATAAATTAGAGAGCCGACATTCATCGATAGCTTTGTGATCCACCTACGAAATTCGGCTGTAATGTGGACAGCTTTGGATTAAGCATTCGAAGATTGGAAACGGTCGTTGGTTCCATGGATAATTAATGCTATATTAATTAATACGTCTTAATTTATTAATACGACGTGCGGTATCAATTTTTGAAGCTATTCTTAAAACTAGGTAAGGAGTAGATGCTCACAGTGTATTAAAAATGAAACTCTGCGTTTCTGAATAATAAAGATCGAAATCGAGAATTAGTTAATACAGTATTCAACTATATAGTCGCTCTAAATACCTGTAAGGTCGTATAAAGCAATCTCCAAGCTGTTCATATTTCAACATATTTAAAGTCTCCTTTCTCTAATAGTTTCCCCCATTTCGTTTCCCTTTTTCCCACAGGACTCCAGCAATGGGATGATCGGACTGCAGGCGGAGCTCGGGGGACCACCGCCGGGACAACTGATGACCTCGCCGGCCGCCATGATGTCGAATGGGCCCCCAAACGGACCCGGTAGCCTCTTGCCACCGGGGCATCATCACCCTACCGCAGGACATCCAGCGGCGCATCTTCATCCTCCGCCGCCACCCCAGCAGATGGGTGGACGATCCGGTGGGACGGCACGGGAACGCGCCCAGCATGCGGTCGAGTACTACAACAGCAATGTCCTGAGGGCCCGGGTTGGAGCGGGTCTTGCCGGACCGCGGAACTCGGTCCACGAACGCTATCCGTACATCCAGCGTCATCTAGGGATGAACGTCGGCGGAAAACTGGCGCCTCAGAACTCCGAGAACCTCTACCGGAGTAACTCCAGCCTGGAGCTAATACACGATCACAGCGGCCATCACGATGGCCTGCACCCAGGAGGGTCAAATCTACGGCGGGAGTACGGCAGTCACGGATCGATCGATGTCATATCCTCCGATCGGCACCACAGCCAAACCACAGGCGAAAGCTTCCTAGCAATGCTTCAGGAATATCGCCCAGCCGTATTTGGCATGGAACACACGCATCATCACACAGGCAATCACAATCACCACGATGCCCGAAACGCTGGAATGCTTTCATCCGGGGACGATAGCCTGGATCGCGGCAACTCCAGTCCGAAGCTACGCATGAAGTTCAACCGGTTATGGTCGTCTTCGGGAGCTCACGGGGCCAAACCAGGCCGTGGACAAACGCAAAGCGCTTCACTCGACGATACCTCGTTGAACCCGAACGTTTCGGTACTGTCCAACGTCAGTGCAACGTCAACAACCACGGTATCGTCGGCCGACATCGAAGAACGCCAACGGAGAAGAGCCTTTGCCCACTTCGACTGCCAGTCGCTCACCGCTAACCTCGGCTACGCCGCCAAACTGCGAGGACTCCTACTTGCTAGAAGAAGGAACACCACAACCGGAGCATCCGCGGCAGCTACGTACGGAACACGGTCGTCCACTCCAGACGGCGACAGCATAGACGAAGACTACGGCGATGGCCAAAGCAACGAACTTCTCGACAGTTGCCCGTTCTTCCGTAACGAAGTCGGTGGAGAAGAAGAGCGCGAAGTTAGCCTCACAAGGATGCAGAACCCCATGCCCGCTGGTCAGCAAAGACGAGCCATCCATCGACCGGCTCTAGCCTACGGAGTATCTTTGCTGGAATGTGGTACGAACGAGACTCTCTGGAAAGCCAACAGCTGCCCCTATCAGAAGGGTCCTCGACCGATCGAACAGATCGACAACGGTGCTCTCTACTATCGGCAGCATTTCTTCGGCCAGGAACATCAGAACTGGTTCGGAATGGACGAGCAGCTGGGTCCCGTAGCGATCTCCATCAAAAAGGATAAGCTGCCGCCCAGTGCGACGCCTACCCTTGCAATCCACGGGGCCGATGTTGCGGCCACGTCCAACCAAACTCCTCAGGCCCTGTACCGGCTTATAGTCCGTACGGCCGAGCTGCTAACCCTGCGCGGATCCGTCATCGAGGATTCCATTCCAAATCCTCGCGGAACGGGTAAGCACGTCAGTACCAAAGAAATTCTGGAATACGTTGCGCCAGAAGTACAAATCAGTTGTCTACGGCTAGGCGTCAATACGTCCCAGTGCGAACAGCAGCTCCTGAAGCTCGACGAACAAGGCCTCACCTTCAAGTACAAGGTCGGAATCCTGTACTGCCGAGCCGGACAATCTTCCGAGGAGGACATGTACAACAACGAAGAAGCCGGACCGGCGTTCAACGAGTTCTTGGACACGATCGGCAAACGGGTTCGTCTCAAAGGCTTCGAACACTACAAAGCCGGTTTGGACAACAAGACCGACTCCACCGGAACGCATTCCCTGTACGCCAACTACCAGGACTGCGAAATCATGTTCCACGTGTCCACGATGCTCCCATTCACCCCCAACAACCGGCAGCAACTCCTTCGGAAGCGACACATTGGAAACGACATAGTGACGGTCGTTTTCCAAGAACCGGGAGCTCTTCCGTTTACTCCAAAGAACATCCGTAGCCAGTTCCAGCACGTGTTTATCATCGTTCGGGCGGTGAACCCGTGCACGGATCACACCCAGTACCGGGTGGCGGTGTCCCGTTCGAAGGAAGTGCCGGTATTCGGTCCCCCGGTTCGTCCGGGTGCTCTCTACGCCAAAGGAAAGACCTTCGCCGACTTCCTGCTGTCGAAGGTGATCAACGCCGAGAATGCGGCGCACAGGTCGGAGAAGTTCGCCACTATGGCGACCCGAACCCGGCAGGAGTACTTGAAGGATCTGACCAGCAACTACTGCAGTGCCACGCTGGTGGATACCGGTCAGAAGTTCTCGATATTCCCCAGCAAGAAACGGGAGCGAAGTAAGCCCCGATTCTCCGGCGATTTGAGTCAGCGGGGCGCTTTCTGTTGGCAAGTGGTGCTACATGACAGTGGGATGTCTACGCAGGTAGATTGCTTCTTGGGCATCTCGGCGGAGACTTTTGTGTTGATCGAGGAATGCTCAAGGCAGATCATATTCGTGACTCCGTGTAAGGCAATTTTGGGGTGGTCTACGAGCCAGAACTCCCTGAGGGTGTACTATCATCAAGGGGAGTGTGTAACGCTGAACATGCGGGATTCTGGGGATCGTGATGAACAGCTGGAAGTGATCGAGCGGTTACGAGCCGTTACGAATGGTTGCGGAGCGTTGGAGCTAAGTCTACGGAGGAATCCTATGGGACAGTTGGGATTCCACGTGCAGCCGGATGGCGTGGTTACACAAGTGGAAATATCTGGACAGGCCTGGACGGCTGGTCTACGCCAAGGCTACCGGTTAGTGGAGATCTGCAAGGTTGCCGTGGCTACGTTATCGCATGATCAAATGGTTGATCTCCTGAAGACTTCAGCGCAGGTGACAGTGACCGTGATCGAGTCCTTTGCTGATTTCAGTCCTCGTCGAGGCTGTTTTCTGCAAAATTGCCGGTTCAATGCGATCAACTACGAAAGTGATTATGAAACCGTCCCGGAACGGGCGGATAAGAACGGCAAGAAGCATCTACCCAGTGCCCAGCTGCAGTCGGCTAGCCATCGTCGACGGTATGAACGGAATTTCTCCCCGCCACGATCGAGTAATAGTTCCGGGTACGGAACCGGAAGCAGTAGTCGATCGTTTACTGCTTTGCATCAGAATGGTATTCCACCCAGCGTCGAGCAACGATATGGTCAGACGGATATGGGAACTTTAACAAGCTCATCCAGTGGACATTCATCGAACGACGAACGCTGGTATGACGTTCTAGAACCTCAACATGAAGCTCCTTCGTCAGCAATCGCTCCCCCTACAGAACCAAACTATCATCACCCAAAGCTAACCGCTTCCAGTAATTCCTTACCCCTTGCCGGAGCTACTCCTCGACCTCTTTCCCTACACAACGATTCTCGTCAGTTGACCAATAATCAAAACGCCAATGCCAACGTTGCCCTTCTCAAGCGTCTGATCATTAACGAGAACCATGGCGCGCTTGAAAACGGATCCTCCGAACCGCTCTACAGCAGTTCCATGAAGAACCTTGCCAACCATCACCATCTGAGCGCCGCCGAAGAAGAGGACCTCTCTCGACATAACTCACCGCAGCTGAAACGCTCCGCGACCACCACTAACATCTACGGAATTAACGGAGGAAGCGGTGGAAGCAAGAAAACCTTGAACAACGGTCCCATGAGCTCCAGTAGCACGTCCAGCTCCCGCAACAACAGCCCTCGACCGAACAACAACGGCCTTACCGATGCCACCAAGCCGCGAACGAAGAGTTCTGCGCCTCAGCGGAACAGCGTCAACTACACCGGAAGCTCCCTGCAGGAAGATCTGATGAGGCTCATCAACCCGGACTACATTGCCGCCGCCACTTCCAGCGATGACAACTTCAACGCCGGTGCCATGGAAAAGATCCACAAGGGTAATCCCAACAGCCACAGCTTGGGGAACATCTCGTCCCTGACGGCGTCCGCCGGATTGAAGCCGATCCAGCAGCAACAGTTGACACAGAAGTCACGCTCCAGGGAAGCCATCAATCTAGGTTCGTCCAACAATCTGAAGGTAGCCAAAGGAAATAATGGTGGAGGTTCGTCGAATGGAACCTCCGAGCAGGAATCGGATGTCATATTTACCACGGCCCGTCCGGCCACGGTGATATCGTCCACGACGAGCAACTGTTCTAGCCCGGCCAGCGAGTTGAACAACAACAATAGCAGTAAGCTACACATCAACGAGGACCACCTGAAGATGTCGCCGGGCAAGAAGCAGCAGTTGATGGCTCTGGCCGCCGCTGCCGGGGGTATATTGAAGAATGGGGGCGGTGGAGGTGGTTCTGGCGGAATGATGTCGAATGGTGGCAGTGGAAATGGCGGAGGGAATATGAACGGAAGTGGCGGAGGAAAGATTCCACTGCCGGATATGAAGGAGATGGACTGGAGCAGTTTGGTCGATACGGCGACCAAGGCCATGACGCAGGTGAGTTTGGATTAGGGATTGGGTAGTTTGGTAGGTCAAGATTTGAAGAGAATCCTAGTCCGGAATTAGATTGAATCTCAGTGGGAAGTCAAATAGAGTTCCAGTTAGGAGTAGGACAGAACCACATTCGAAATTCAGATTTCATCCACGCCAGGATTCAGACAAATTTTAGGCAGAATCGCAGCTACGTTTCAGATAGAATTTTAATGGACAAACATAACAACCTTGTAGTGTCTAAGCTACTATCGAACGGTTCCAAATCGAATCAGGCCATTGTTGTGTCCAAGCCGTTATCGATTTTATTCACAGGCCGATCAACCTTTTTCAATCGACTCATCTGGTTTCAATCGGAGTAGTTTCATTCGGGTTTAAACACCTAAATTTCCGTCACAACAGCATTCACAAAACTGAAAATTTGACTCAAATTGTCATGCACGCTAAATGCAAGAAAAGATTTTCTAACTCTAAATTTCGTGAACCAACCACTAAAACGGGTCTTCCAATTTTAGCTCAGCGAATCTGGTGCCAAGCATCCGCAAGGGAACGTATACTACGATGACATCAGTCAGGTCCTCAACGGCGTAGTCCAGCAACAGCAACAGCTGCAACAACAGCAGCAGCAACTGCAACAACTACAACAACAACAGCTCCAGCAACAACTGCAACAGCAGCAGCAGAGCTCGCAGCTAACTTCATCGACTGGTCAAAATGGCACCGGAACACCTGTCCTGTCGGACCTATCTACGACGCCCAGTTCTGCTTCACCGGTGTCTACCGGAAGTGGCAGCACCGCCAACAGTGGCGGCCAAATGATGTCTATGCCGAACAGTTCGAGCCTTCCGGAGCTGCAGAGCCAGGTGACGCAACTGTCCGACCGGGTCTTGCGCGAGCAACGCCGACGGCGCTCCCTAGAGCACGCCGTCCGCCGACTAACGGAGGAGAATCGCCGGCTGCAGGATGAGAGCCAAGCTGCCGTACAGCAACTGCGACGCTTCACCGAGTGGTTCTTCCAGACCATCGATCGCCAGTCGTAAACCTATCCAAACCTTACTGTAATAGTGATCGACCTTAAACCACGTGCTTTGCCAATGGCGTCTTCCAAAGTTTATTGCAACGTTCAAATACCTTCTAATAGACTGCACCACGATGATAGCAATCGCACCCTGTCCATTAACATATGTATGTATCTGTTAAGTGAACCTGTTAAGCGACGGAGCCTTTCGTTACTTGTTTTACTACTATATGTACCGACTTTTCGAACTTTATTAGAATCGCGTACGAAACTCTTAAACCGCGTAAGTTTAGTATCTCGTTAAGTGACCAAAAATTTAGCGTTAGTGTTTAGTGTGCAAAAGTTAAACTTGTAAGCAATCCACATGCAACACCAATCGGCACCAATATGCCTAGAGTACGTTAACGAGTGCATCAAACTTTATACAATACATTATTGAAAAACTTGCATATATCTCGGACCGCGTCCGGTTCGAACCCTATTTATACACCAACAAACGTTGTAAGGACACCAATTTTTGTCATCTTGACGTCATATACACACACATATGCAGACACTCAATGAACGGTACATGAAAAACAATCAAAAAGATACATCAAAACTACATTTAGCGAAGTATTTGCCTATTTATCGAACGAATTATCTAATAATAAAAGCGTAACATTTGTCCAATAATGAAATGAAATGAACATATTTATAATCCGTGGAGTATGGGACTATCTTGAAATATTGAAGCTGTGGATGTTGGTATTTCTTAATAGAATTCAATGTTATTCAGTCGGACTTTAATCTGCAAGTATGTCATCTTTTTTCGCTTAGGTGAGATATTGTCAGCCATGGGCAGTTGTTCATGTTTCACTCTGGCGTCTCCCTTCTCAGAGGTAAGACACTATTGCCAGTCCAAACAAAATTTTCATGTGTCGCTTTGGCGTCTACTTTTTCTTAGGCGAAACATTGCCACAGCCCGGCCAGATTTTCATTTACCGTTTTGGTGTTTCCTTTCTTCAAGGTGAGACAATATTACCAGCCCCAACCAATTTTCATCTGCCACTTTGGCGTCTCCCTGTTTTACGAGGCGAGATTATTCCGTCGAGAAAGCTATCCGTCGGAAGGTCCGACAAGTTATATTTACCTATACTCTCCAATCTGCGTAATATTCGGCGACCGCTCTCATTGTCCTCCCACGAATTTAGACGATTCGTGTCTGGTGAATTGTAGTGGATTACCGTGATCCTTAATCCGCGCTAGACAATCCATCCTTTCAGGAAGCAAAATTCTCTTCACTGGAAATCCTCTAGATTTTCTTCCTTCCATGCAATTCAATGGGTTCTTGCTGGTCGTCAATGTGGTCTTGTTCAGTTAACAGTTGTATTTAGAACGATTTCGTCATCAGCCGAAAATTCAAGTGCTGGATGATGCAAACTAGCTCTTGAACGCGATCCATTTACTACAGAAATCTTCACCGAACTGAAAACGCGTTGCTAAACGGCCACGCCAAGCACGTTTTCGTGCCTTCAGACCAAGAACTGTCATCCACGCCAGGATAAAAGCAGTCAGAATGCACGTAAAGAATAAATCTGCGTCAACATGTCAAAAGGTCTAAAACGAAAGAAACTTGATTATTGAATAAATTTGTTTCTTTCACTGTATTTAGGTCTCGATCTACCTGCTATCTGAGTATCAGGAATGTTTTGTTTTGTGTAGCTTTGCTTAATTGGCCTCCTAAAGTGAGGTTAAGTTTTGTGAAATCCCGTTTCGTATTTTAGTGATTGAGTCGTTTCAGATAAAATTTAATGTGGGATCGGGGTAGAAAAAGTCATTTTATCGATAAATTTACCAAAAAAAAAAATTGATTAAACTGATGGGGAACTGGTATTTCCCTTTCAAACTTCCAAATTTTCACGACATAACCTCAACTTTTAATCGCCAATAGCTGACACAAATTTCAATTTTCTCTTATGTTAAAGTTTGTCTTGGAATGATTGTAACATACGTGCAGTTCAACTTTTATTAAAAGTCCCGTAATCTACGGATTGAACAAGAAAAGAAAAAGATCAAAAATTTAAACTCTTACAGAACGAAAACATACCAAATAAAGCAAACTATTTTAGTACGTTCTTAAGAACAGCCGCAGGCGCTGTTCGTGTAAAGTCTGTTAATTTAAATTCTACTTGTGTAATTGTCTGTATTTAGTTTTACTTTAGTTTTTCTGTCCAACTGGGATCCAAGTAAGGTAGCACCTAAGTTCGTTGTTGTAGTTTATTTCCTTTCCTCTCTTTTTTCGTGTATTTTGTTTTGCATTCACGTTAGGCTGTATCATTGATAATGAATATTGTGCGAATCTGAAAGTGCTTTGTTAATACTAAGTTGCTGGAACTACTTTTGCTTGGTCTTGAGATGCCATCATTTCAACCTGCCCTCCACATGACGGCGGCGGGGTAGGCAAAGCGAATTGTGTACTTTTTGTAACTTTATACTTTGTAGTTATGGAAAAAGATCTACTTTTGTTCTATATTACTGTCTGTCTAGATTTAGCTAAAACCTATTTAAGTTTAATATATGTCTCTTCTAGTTTAGAAATCGAAATCGTATGCAAAACAAAAGAACAATCAGTAAGTAAGGCGATTAGAGCTAGACCGATCCAGTTGTGTAGGTACTGTTGTGTGTAGCCTTGTAGAGAGCATAATATACACTTATTACTTACTTATATAGAACTATTTAAGGGAAATTTACACCATTATGACACACATACATACACACATACATTTACATCAATATCGAGCAAAACCGTTAAAATCACCCAATTGAAATATTGAAATAAATGCAAAAGTAATAAAAGGTCGGAGACGTTTGATGAGAAAGAAAGCCACCGTAAAGGAACCATTTCAAGTCTTAAGCCATTGGATGAAAAACATTACTTGATTCCCAGGCAGGGTGTCTACCGTGGGGTACCCTAATTTCGTGCGGGCCCAAGCTTCGTTAACTTCTGCCATCTGAGAGCATTATTATCTAATTAATAGCGGAATCATCCAAAATTTGCTATAACCTCAAAACTGCATTTGATCTCAATACATTTACAAGAAATTAAATGAAAAATATGATTTATGTCAAAGCTTGATTTGCTCTCATGATGAGAACACAATTATGAAATAAGAATTACATATAAAATTACCTAAATCCGGATATGAATGTTTTTATTTTTATTATGTATTGAATATCGATCTTTAAAAATGTATGACAATATGTGATGCGGTATGGTCTTGGACATGGTGCATTCACAGCATCTGTTCAGGTAATCTACTCATGCTCAGTCGAAGATCCGTTAAGCATTTTTTTTATTTATGCTTTTGTCATGGAATCTTGATATTATGCTCAAGAAATAGTGCATAAGGATGTTTAGGGATACTTGAAATGTGTCAATTTCTGAATGCTGTTTGATTATCTGTTACTGTCAGTAAACACGACAGCACTGAAGTGTCAAATGCATCGATCCAAGCGTCTCGTACAATCGAACTGCTGCGGAAGATAAAAAATATAATAATCAAGGTACAAGATATCTTGTTACAGACCAATAATAATAAATAAATGCCTCATTTTTACGTTGATTACGTCTCTTTGCACTCAATGTTAAACTACATAATTCTATTCTGTTTTATTTTATGTGATTCGTTTAAAATTTTGGTTCTTTAATAACTTGGTTGTCTAAACAGTTTTAGCCATGATTTATCCCATAATCCGAAGAAAGTTCCGAGTCAAACTATGACGAGCTGAACGCCTTTTGACAAGTGAAAAGCACATTGTTCAGGAGCATATGCTTATCGATACATCAGCTTAATAAGATACAGACAAATGTTTTGTTAAAACTTTTGAAAGGTGTTTTAATTTATCATTGTTGATACCGATGAGGAAAGTCGAACATTGACTATTTCCTCAATTGAAAAATCGTTTAAACAGTTATGTGTTGAGCATAATTTTAGTTCAGCTATCATTACCATTATTAAGCAACAATTCAGCAAGCTTGCTTGTTTGTGACTTGCAATTGTTAGTTGGGTAGCAAATTATTGCCGTAAGCCTTATTGCCAGAACACAAATTTGGAAGACGACATTTTACTAGAACTAACCTCCTGAGGAATGTGCCTATTAGTGGCCCATAATAGAAAGGTAAAAAGCTACAATTGAAAAAAATGAATTGATTCACATCATAGGCGCCAACTTAGGGGGGGCAAGCATGGTTTTGCCCCCCCAATATTTGACGATTTTTCGATTTTCCCATACAAAAAATCAGAAAAACCAGACTCTGCCCCCCCAATAATTTGACCAAGTTGGCGCGTCTTATTCACATTATTGAATTGACCATCAGTAAAGTTAGTGAACATTCGATTCAAATAGCAAACAATATATTGTTTAATTAGGATGCCTATAAAAGAGCAAAACAAACGTAAAAAAACCCTTAAAACTACAGAAGGATTTTTGGAAATCTTAATGAAAACATCCGGGACGAACATGAGAAACAGCAAATATTCACTCATATTTCGTCACAGTCATCAATTTTATCTACAATTTCTTGGGTATTATGCGAGTATGCTATGTTATGAAAATTAACACATTTAGGCGATGCACGCAGAAAAATGAGGCTTGTTTAAAACAATAAAACTCATGGTTGATTTTCAAACCGATCATTTATTTATCCCAAAGTTATATTTCTTTGTTCTTACGTAGAGTTTGTCGATCAAAACAACCAATTCCCATCATTCCATCGAGCATTCCATATAACGTTAAAAACTTCATTTGTATCAACAAAATAATAAACCATGAACATAGTCCGAAAGCACTCACACATCTATAAAATGCTTACCCCAACATCGCCACAACGAAGAAGGTGTAGCAAATCCATCACACTAACTTCCAAGTGCAGCTTTGGCCGTGATGAATAACGCGCAGGTACTCACGACAGCATCCACAAAAAGATCGGTTTCGCCTTTTTTGTTTTTTTGGTCGTTCTCCTCCCCATTCGCCCCATTCGACGGTCTAAAAATAGATTTCCGAGCTGCCGCAGTTGCTGCCGTCACCAACACAATCACATTCCGGGTTTGTTAGTGGCAAATGCACAGTCGTTTGAATCAATCCATTATTTCATGTTGAAAATACCATATCTCTGTTTGTATTAACAAACTGTCAATGATTTCGACAAATGAAAATATTTGTATTATCAAACAATGGAGCAGTTCAGTTTTAACTAGAAAACAGTTTGTCGCTATAGCACAGAGAACAGACATCCAGGCATGAACAAATTTCATTCGGAAAGTTGTGTAAGGATTTGAATCTTTACTTGAGTAAGGTTGCAAACCAATACACGATGACAACACTTACGCCACCAAACACCATATTGCCACAGTCAGTGGTGAATTGAAACATTTGAAGTGGTGAAATCAATTAGTATGGGCAATTAACCGATTGCAGCGCCACGCTATTGCCACTTGTGTTGCTGATTTCAAATGGCCGTTAAATTCCTTACACAGTTTTGGAACTGGACTTGGATGTCTGTTCTCTGTGGCTATAGCAAACTGAAAAATTGGTTGATTTGAACTAGAATTTAATTGTGTTCACAATTTATTTTTCTGCGTGTGTATCTCTGACAGATTTTGGGCCGCTGAATCCAAATCCGGGCTCAGATTTTCTCCAGCACGTCACAATTTTGAGCTATACCTCAATTTATAGGGTAAAATATGCGATTTTGGGCTTTTTTGACTGCAAGCCATTAAGCATGGAAATATTTTTTAAGCAATCAAAAGGTAAATTTGTCAATTAACATCTATATTAACGACTCATGCAAAATATTTCGTTTTACTAAATCGAATTTGATAGTTTTAAATGATTTATGTAAGGTACGATATTTCCCATACAAGTCACCCTCCAAAAATTGCATGCAAGTTTACATACTAACATGAATTACTTAAATCTATCAAATTTGATTTGGCAAAACGAAATATTTTGAATGAGTCGTTAGTTCAGATGTTAATTGACCAATATGCCACAGAGAACAGACATCCAAGTCCAGTTCCGAAACTGTGTAAGGAATTTAACGGTCATTTGAAATTGGCAACACAAGTGGCAATAGCGTGGCGCTGCAATCGGTTAATTTCCCATACTAATTTAATTCACCACTTGAAATGTTTCAATTGGGTTTTTAAATTAAGAAAAATGTATGGTTTTTTTTTTTTTTTTTTTTTTTTTTTTTTTTTTTTTTTTTTTTTATCTTTATTAACGAGATTTTTAACCCTAATGGATTTTTTTATTTTATACGAAAGAGCACCTTTTTCTGAGTCACTATGATTTTTTTCAGATTTTTAGAACCTTATTTTGGTACCTAAAATCAATTTCAAAGAGATTTTTTGAAATCACCTTTTGACAGCTGGACAACTGTTTGACAGCTCCGCCCAGTACAAACTGCGATGAGGGGTGATTTGACAAATCGCTTCCATACAAACTTCAAATTGATTTTTAGATAGGTTCCTGGGCTCCAAAATTCAAGAAAATTTGGATTTCGGCTCAGTTTGACATGCAGATTCAGAATATCGAATTATCTCAACACCGTTAAAGAAGCCAATTCACCACTGACTGTGGCAATATCTAGATTGAGTTTAAATAAGGGCGAAAGTAACATGAGCGAGTTCTCTTTATCGACTCTCTCTTCTTCTGATTAAAGTGACAAGATGCAAGTATGGTTGCACTTTTTGGTCATAAATCGTTAGGTTGCGATGCAATCTAGCGTTTCGATTAAATCTAGATTGAGTTTAAATAAGGGCGAAAGTAACATGAGAGAGTTCTCTTCATCGACTCTCTCTTCTGCAAATTAAAGTGACAAAATGCAAATTCCATCGAACTTTTTTACACTCAGACGCTAGATTGCATCGCAACCTAGCGATTTATGACCAAAAAGTTCAACCATACTTACATCTTGTCATTTTAATTTGAAGAAGAGAGAGTCGATAAAGAGAACTCGCTCATGTTACTTTCGCCCTTATTTAAACTCAATCTAGAAATTTGCATCTTGTCACTATAATTTGCAGAAGAGAGAGTCGATGAAGAGAAATCGATCATGTTACTTTCGCCCTTATTTAAACTCAATCTAGATATGGTGTTTGGTGGCGACAGTGTTGTCATCGTGTATTGGTTTGCAACCTTACTCAAGTAAAGATTCAAATCCTTACACAACTTTCCGAATGAAATTTGTTCTAGCTTGGATGTCTGTTCTCTGTGAATATTTTGATTGCTTAAAAAATATATTTCCATGCTTGCCTCGGGCCAAACCAAAGCCTAACTAAAAAGCACTTTCAATGTCAAAATCGACGTCGAAACAAGTATGACGTCTGACCTTCTATATACAGATTTTTTTTTCTAGTACTAGCATTTTTTTTTTATTTTTAATCACTTAACCTAATTTACAGCCACATAGAACAGACGTTTGAGCTCGAACAAAAATACGTCGAAATCGTGTGTAAAGGATTTAAGTGTACCTCAACGCCACCAACGGAGACTGCCCCACATATAAAGTCGATTTGATCCCACGATGGCAGTGTTCATCGTTAAAATACACTAGCCCACAAAGCGACACGAGCGCCAAACGGCCAAAAACGGCGAGCACTGGAAACAAATATGACAACACAACAATGTAAGTGATGGGACGCTAGCGTCGCGCAACGGGAGCATAACCACATACTCCGATATGACCGTTACAAAGTTTTACACAAGGTAGAAAGCGAAGATAGACGTCTGTTCTCTGTGTTTACAGCTCTATTGTCCACTGGGGCACTACGTGAGCAATTTCAATTGACAGCTGCACTTACATTTTGTACAGCGCCTAGCTACTATTCTACTTTATCGAACTGGTTGCCTTTCTGCTGCTTTCACTTTTTCTACTTTACACTTAGTAGAATGATGAGCACAAGGATGATGATGGATCACCGACGAACCGACGTGACAGCTAGAACAAATAAATTCAAATTTGTTGTCCCCGACGCCATGATGAAAAATAGCCGAACACTACCGCCTCCTCCATAACGGTTCGCGTTGTTTTGATAGCTTGACTCCAAACCCCCGTGTATTCATATAGGAAAAGGTTCGCGCCTGAGCTGATTTGACAGAAGCGTTCGCTCGCTTTGCTGGTCGACCGTTAAATTTAGGGGGGGACACTTTTGAAACACCACTGTCACGTCGGTTCGTCGGTGGATGGATGGCCGTTGTTCCTTTCCAGTCCGATTGGGGGTCCCGGTCGGAAGGATTTCTACTTGTCGAGTAAACTGCCGTCATAAACTTATTGCTGCCTGGTAAGTTTGTGGTTTAACCTTCTTGATGATTGAGATTTTCATTAGAAATCTTTAATTTTCAGGCAAATATGAATGCATTTAAAGAAGTGCTCTAGCTGCCAAAGCTGCATCATGAAGCTGCCTAAGATCCCGAAGGAATTCCTAGATCTTCCGTCTGGTGGAAGCCTGCCATCGCCAGTATGAGTTTGCGTATTGTCCAGTTTTCTTAACCTATAAGTTAATGTAATGTGTTTTATTTTTTGAAAAATAAATAGGGAAAGGGAGTTGGGGCATGGTAGGAGCGAGGGTAGGAGTGGTAAAGTGATCCGCCCGGGTTGACAGTCCTCCAAGAATCGTGCCTGCCGTGAAAGGAAATCCGCCAGTGTGTCGACCAAGCGGCGTCATAAAGTGATCCATCTGGAACTTGCCACTAATCCCAGAGTTCGCCAGTCGCAAAAAAAATCTGCCCGGATGTTGCCTGAGTGTTGTCCGTAAGGGAATCCGTCCAGTTTTCAGAGAATTTTGGAATTCCGTCGGTGGTTTACACATGTAAGTTTTGCAGTAAGTTCTCCAGCAAAAAATAATAAATTATGTATTTATTTGTAAGTATACATTTATATTTGTATTTACATGTTTTTATTTAATTATTTATATAAATTATAAGAAAATAAATATACTAAATGTATAACAAAATCAATTTCTTGGTTGTTTTTTTTTATTGAAAAGTTTAAATAAAAATAAGAAGATTTTTTGACGTATCGATGTCTGGTAGATGTCTGCTAGATTTCTAGTACCCAATGTCTAGTAGATCTCAAGCAGGTATCTAGTAGACTCTATCTGTCAAGAAAATTTTGAAGTAGACAAAATGTTGCATTGGAGGCAGATTTCTATAAGACTGGTTCTTGATATCTGCTTAAATATCTACTAGACATTTTGGTTTGTCTAGTAGATACCTACTAGATTTCTAGTTGAAATTTCTGAGCGGGATATTATGAGTAGCAGTTCGCCGATGTTCATGTTGAAATATTTGGGCCAGCCTAATGTATGTTGCGATGTTTATCATCAATGCCCTGCGCCGACCCTGCTAAATGTATGTATGTTGACTGTTATTGTTTATACATTGTTGTTATAGTTTAAAATAAAAACGACCGCCGCGACGTGCACACGCATCTTTGTGTTGCCTCCGTGTTCTCCGCCGTACGCGATCCGAAACATTCCCCCGGTAGTTTGTTGTCGGTCCCCTGGGTAGTGGACCTCCGTGGACAGTTATATCCAACAGGTAATGGGCCCAGTTTGTGCGGTAGAACCGAAAAAGTGCTGAAAGTCGCGGAGTGTGAAATCGTTTCTCGGACGATTGCTTCCTGTGGTGCCGGTCGGTGGGGGAGTAAACAATTAATTTGGCTCGATTCGGCTAGCTGCTGTGTGTGAAGAACAGCTGTGACCGGGACTGTGAGAAAAAGTGCTTGGCTGGATTATTGCCCGTTTTGCTGGGACGGCGCCCAGAACGAGTTGCAAGGTGCCGGATAGACTCAGTGTGCACCATTTTATGTCCCGCAGCCGTGAGAAGAAGATTATTGCCATTTTGTGCCGCGATTCGTCTATTCGTTACCGTAGCCGTGGTGTTCGAGTGCAAATTGAACTGAATTGACGGTGTCTGTGTGTACCTCCGTCGGGTACGTTCGCGTATGTTGTTGGCTGTACCTTCGTGATTACAGTGTGCGCCAACAGAAAAACAAAATCGGAATGGCAGAAAAAGTTTTTATTTCCCGTCTGGATAATAAAAATTACCAGACGTGGAAGGTGAAAATTCAGATGTTGCTGATTACTTTCGATCTGTGGCATGCGGTTTCGGAAGCAAAACCGCTGCCGGTGACTGCGGCGTGGTCAAAAGATGACCAGAAGGCAAAAGCCTTGATCGTGCTAAACGTTGAAGACAATCAGTTGCCGCTAGTGAAAGACTTGAAATCTGCGGCGGAAGTGTGGGAACGTTTGAAGAAGTACCACGAAAAGGCTACGGTGACGTCGCGAGTGTCGCTTCTGAAGAAGCTGTGTAGTTTCAACTACGAAGATGGAACAGATATGGAGAAACATCTGTTCCAGATCGAAGAACTTTTTGATCGGCTTTCGTGTGCGGGACAGAAGATAGAAGAATCGCTACAAGTGGCGATGGTGTACCGGAGTCTGCCGGAATCGTACAACGGACTGGTGACGGCCTTGGAGAGCCGTCCGGACGCCGACCAGTCGCTGGAATTCGTGAAGCAGCGGCTGATGGACGAGTACCACCGACGGGTGGAGAAGCGGCAAACAGTGTCCGAAGAGCGCCACGACCGGGCGCTGAACGTGCGAAACAGAAGAAACGGACGAGTGCGGCAGCGAGTGTGCTATAACTGCCGGAAACCGGGCCACTTCCGGAGAGAGTGCCCAATGCTTCGTGAAGAAGAAAGAAGAGATCCGGAAGTGAAGAAGACGGTGACGAAGAAGAACCCTGGAATTTGTTTCGGCGTGGGAGGTGACCGGAAACGGAACAGCTGGTATGTGGACAGTGGCTGCTCGAGCCACATGACTAGTGACCGGAAGTTCTTCAAGAAGCTCGACGAAAGTGTGAAGCAAGAAGTGAACTTGGCGGACGGCTCCGTGATCGGGTCCGCCGGTGTTGGAGAAGGACTTCTGAAGTGCGTTGATGAAGAAGGAAGAACAAACGAAGTCGCGGTGAAGAATGTGCTCTACGTCCCGGAGCTGGACTGCGGACTGCTGTCGGTCCGGAAGCTGGCACGGGAAGGACTAAAAGTGGACTTTGTGAAATCTAGGTGCCAGATTGTCAGTCGCAGCGGAAGAGTGGAAGCCGTCGCGGAGCTTCGTGGTGAGCTGTATGCCCTGAAGATAGCTGGAGGAGCGGAGATCGGCAACCGCCGGAGAAATGCAGCTGGGCATCCCGTTGAAGAGGAGTTCGACCAAGAAGATTTTTATGACTGTTATGACGAGGAACTCCGATGCTAAGTGTTAAGAACTTTGTGTAACTTTGTGATTCCTTTGTGTTAAACTTGACGAAGCAGAAGTGTTCGGTGCAGGAGGAGGAACTTTGTGTAGGCTGTGATGTCCAATGTGAACTTTGTGAAGACTTTGTGAAATAGTAACCTTTGTGAACGAACTTTGTGATAGTGATGACCAACATCGAGGAGGAGTGTTGAAATATTTGGGCCAGCCTAATGTATGTTGCGATGTTTATCATCAATGCCCTGCGCCGACCCTGCTAAATGTATGTATGTTGACTGTTATTGTTTATACATTGTTGTTATAGTTTAAAATAAAACCGACCGCCGCGACGTGCACACGCATCTTTGTGTTGCTCCCGTGTTTCTCCGCCGTTACGCGTACCGAAAGTGTCCCGCCGGGTGTGGTTCTGTACTGGGTCGCTTAGTGGTCCTCCCGTCCTCCGTGAACAGTATATAATATATCCAACAGTTCAAGTATCCGGGTCCGTTTGAGCCATGGGGCTCAGAAGAGAATCAGTGTCAGTTGCTCTCGGGGGAAAAGCAACTGACGAAAAATTTCAAGTGTCGGGGCTGGGAATCAAACCCATGACCATCCGCATATGAAGCGAACGTGTGACCAACTACGCCACGGGCCCCGGCAATATACAGATTGTTTGTGCAAGTATATGAGTATTTCGTGAAGTATTTTTTGTAATTGCGTTGCGTTTTCCCCTACTTTTCACTCGCGGTTGTAACGTTAAAACGGCCTACTTTTTTTCACCAAAACAAAAGTGCCGAAAAGTACTACTTTTCGGCACTCTTAAGAGTGTCGAAAAGTAGCACTTTTCGGCACCTTTGCAAGCACCCACTTTTCGATAACTTTCGAGGCTACCGTAGACACAGCTGCTACTTCTACATCCTCTGATGAGCTCGAATCCGAATCAAGACTATTCAGATTCAGATTAGGACTGCAGAACAGTCGTAGAAGCAGCAGCTGAAGCTACTTTTGCTCCTGCCATGGTGCGGTTGCGGTATGACGACGACGAGAGCTTGCAAATTTCTGACACCTACCCTATCATAGCCTACCTGATCAAACAAAAGCACCACGCACCGCGCATGAAAGCTGCCACGTGGTTCGACTTGAAAGTACGTGTAGCAAGATTATACCAAGGATTATACTGAATGTGTATTTTTTGCAATTACAAAAAACTTTGTATGCAACTCGTTGCAAAACTCGATTTTTTCAGCACTCGTCGTATTTATCCAACTCGGCAAGCCTCGTTGGATAAATGTACGACTCGTGCTGAAAAAATCATCATTTTGCAACTTGTGGCATAAATAACTATTTCGTTACTCGCATGTGTCAGGAGCATTTTGATTAGTTGTCAACAAAAGAATACGATTCGCTAATCGGGGCGCAGTCGTGGCCCAACGAGCGAATCCTCACTGTAATTTCTCTTTGATCAAACTGAAAAGCTTTTTTAGGCGTGCGATCCCATTAGTTTCTGAGTGTTGTGTTCAGATGTCGCTTTTCGCAGCGAGGGGGCAAAGCGCACGTTTCTGAATGGCTCGCCTAGAAGCGAAATCGTGCCGAGCATAACAAGAGAACGTCAAAAATCAGCTGCTGATGGGGTGTGCGCAGTTTTGTTTTGATTCCTTCTTACCGACGCAAATCATCGCGTGCTCGCGTATTTACGTCTACGTTCTGCGGGAAAGTTCGGGTTTTCGGTACCGGTGGAGAGCTGTTTGGGCCGTGTTGTTTCCCTAAATTGAGTGATTTGGTGCGGATTGCTCGCTTTTATCAGTAGGAATAAAGTGCGGTGATCAGTTTTGTGCTTGGAGAAAGAGCCTAGTCGAGGAAGATTCTGTCGTGTTTTGGACGTTTTGTTTGTTCAATTCGCGGTTTCAGTCAAAAGTGAGAAAAGTGAGTTTTGCTGTTCTACACGAGCGCTCTAAAGTTTCAACTGCATTTGAAACGGAAATAAATAGTACATCGTAAGGTATGTATAATTTCACGAATAATCCTCTACCTACACGCTCGTTGAAAACTACTCAAAAGTGAGTCGTTTTCGACTCACTCTGGTACTTTCAAACTAGCTGTCAAAAGAGAGTACCTTTATTTTATGAAAGAGAGTTGTTTTCTACTCACACAAGAATAAAACTGAGCTTTACTCACTTTTGAGTAACGGCTTTACAAAAGCACTCATTCATAACCGTCGAAAACTTGTAAAAACTTGTAAGTCCGCGGCCAGTATAATGAACTTGTGCCGAAAACTTTTGAAAATGTGTCTAAAATACAAGAAGTTTAGATACTATTCCAAGCGGAAACCTGTTTCAAGACGATAAGGTAAGTTTTTAATTAACGACCATATCAAAAAATAAAATTATTACGCTACATTGTGATTGTTCTAGGAACTTGAAACTTGAACGGAAATTTCGTTTTCGATAATGTGTGGAATCCCGATTTCCATCCGGGAATCGGAAATACAATGCAGGAGAAACAAGAGAGAGACGAGACGAGACCCAAGACGCATCAACTAGAGGGAATGGAACGCATCCGGGAGTTCAAATGTTTAGCATCATTTTTAAGATATTAAGATCAATATGTATTTTCTATTACTATTGTATTAAGTATTCTATTGCATTATGTATTCCTTCTGAATAATCAATGAATAAATTATTGTTTGCTTCTTTGATAATTATTTACATTTACTAACAATTTTATTATCAAAATATATGGCTCCATGAAAATGTTTTAAAGAGAGTAGCATTTACTCACTTTTGCTTTTATTGAAATTATAAAAGTGAGTTAAAGCTACTCTAATTATGAGAAATTCGATCGTTACTCAAAACTGAGTATTAGATCATTACTCTATTTTGAGCTGTTCCACTTTCTACCAAAGTGAGTCGAAAACGACTCATTTTTGAGTAGTTTTCAACGAGCGTGTATATTATTCAAATCGTCTGACGTGAGATGGTATACAAGGTCAGTGTTTTCCAAACTTTGATCCGCGGTCCACAGTTATATCATAGACTTAATAGTAAGATATAAATGTCAGGAACAAATTCAGTTTGGTTTGTGACGCCAGTTTTTCTCCCATGTTTCCCCCAGGAAAATCGCCCAATACTGGTTTTCTTTACGCGACGCTTCTAAGCTTCTAATGTCAGTTTGCTACGCCCATTTTCATCAAAGCAAATTTTGTGACCATGACAACGAGTAAATCGCGCTTGTTTATTGACGTGTAGGGGAAGAAAAAATTGTAGCACAACTTCCCTTTGGTTTCCTTTTTATTAAATGTTGAATGTATCTAGATGTTTGGCCCAGCTGTAACTTTCCCGATGCGTGTTGTCCCGGTCTGTGTTGTCCCGGTGCATCTTGTGTTGTCCGGGTTGCGGAAATCCTTCCGAACAAGATAGTTGACCACTTAGTCCACTTGGAGCCGGAGAATAGACATCTCGTTCGGCAGAACCTCAGAAATGGTACCAGAAGTAAATTATTGGGTGCCAGCGTTTCAAATTCTCCCACTGGATTTGTAGTACTTGAGACGGAATTCGTTATACACGGTGGAGATTCATTACAACCCCCACGATTTATCAGCTGCTTTACATCCGATTGAGCTCTTTTGCGGAATATAGAATCCTTCAAAAATCAAATTAATTGGTTGAAAGACAGCATTTCATTTGTTCTCAACTTTACCGTGGCACCATGTTGCATTCAAAAAAAAAGTTCATGCCGCCAACCGGTCTTGAACCAAGAACCCTAAGGTTGGCATACTCCCATGCTGATCTTGGTCCGGACGGCGCATTCTCGCGCCAAGAAATTAAAAACGCACATTATGCCAACAATTTTTGAAAAAATCATAACTTTGCATCTATATGATTTACAGTTTTCAGCAAAAAGGAAGGAAAAATATTGAACTTTAGGATGTCAGGAACTAGTGTGGACATTTGTGTGTGTTTCAGTTCATTCAAAAATTCAAAACTTCTTCTAGACCCCCTCCCTCCCCATGGGTTCAATCCCTGGCCCGTCCCTTTTCTCCTTTGTATCTTTCTATCTATTTTCTCTCTCTTCATCAACATATACAACTCATGTATGAGCCTCTGCACGCATTTGCCCTGTCCTGCTCACTCCCACAAAACAATTGAAAACAGCGCGCACAGTAAAAGTCAAATTTGACTTTTACTGTGTTTCCATGTTTTCTGTGGGAGTGAGCAGTAGGCCAGATTAGTGCAAAGGCTCATGTTGTTCGTAGCAATCGTTAGAACCAGAAAAGAATTGAAAATGTCGTTTCCCCTCCTTCCAACATCCACAGCACTGTTATTAAACAATTTATGAAACCATAGCGAACTGTGCCGCTTGACCTTCATATTCATCACATTAGTCCTGTTCAACGACGTAGGTTGAACTTGCTCGAAGTTGTTGCATCCCGCTCTTACCCGTTTCATGACAAATGGGTAAGAACAAGACGCAGCAACTTCGAGCAAGTTCAACCTACGTCGTTGAACAGGACTATTATCTATCCCCTTACGAATATGTACTATAAATAATCCCCTTTGAATGGATCGCATCACCGACCCAACGGTGACTCCCAGATCTCCCATCCTTTCTATCTAACAAATACCGCAGTCCGTGCGGGTTGTGGGAATGCAGAGGTGCTCTCGGTCTCTACTAGCAACACTCAGTATACTCTAACATTCCTTTCCCTGCCCAACCGGCTATAAGGACTTGGCCGGCGCCGTTATTAATCAAAAATCCATGAGCTGCTTAAATTGCACTTTGAGAATAAGTGGAATGTCCCAGCCCCTTATTCAGTTGACATTGACATGCATAGTCAGAATTGATCGTTGATTTTTTTTATGTCACCTTCTGTTGATTATTATTTATTGGAGTGTGAATTATTAGATGTGAGTAAGTAGCCTCGTAGTGGACGATCTGCGGACCCTCAGTAGGTCGGCTCCAGAGGCACGTTCTCCTCCATTTGGGAAATTTGTGCCATCATAGCTTCTAATCGCCCGATGCTATGGGGTGAGGGTGCGATTTCCGCTCCGGACGATGAAATTTTCCGTGATAATAGAGAGAATAGTGAGAATACTCTATTGATCATGGAGACATTTCCTGGTGTTTTTAAAGGTTATTTATTTAGAACGTTATTCTATAAATCTTAAAGCAGTTTGCTATTTGATATAATACTTCTGATATTTCTTTGGCATGGTGCTTCGAAATGAAGGAAAGAGTAAGTAAGCGTAGACGTAGTGTACGTTCAGTAAGCCTGCCTGGGTCATATTGACCCCAACATCCGACTAGGGTTAAAACCATACATTCTAAACCAGCTAAATTTATTACACGATTGTGGTTTCTGCTTTTGATATATGTATGCAGGTAAACCTCTTTTAAGTGTTCTTAGAACACTAAATCGAGAAGCAAGCTCTATCCTTATGGAGATGTTTGTGAGTAACGATTCCTTAACCAACCGTTCTCATCAGCCGACTGGCAAGCTGAAAGAACATGAGGAAATGGGAAAACATCACCCGGAAATTGTGGCAGTATATTTTTCCACTTAAAAACGAAGCTTCAAGCATATTTTGCCAATTCTGATAGACAGAGACGGTGAAAGTGAAGCAGGGAGCTTTGCATGTTTGATTGATACATTTCATTGGCATTGGACAGTGCGCGGTAATGGAATTGAGTCAAGTTTCCTTCCTTTCTACTGTATTTCGTTTGGTTTCCTTTGGGGGAAAATCTCTCTAAAATAAAAACTCTCATTTTTGGTTAACACCCATGCCGCACAGGGACTGTGTTGGAAACACACATTTTTTAAAATTGCTCGTACGATCACATTTTTGCAAAATATCAATATTTTTCGGTATTTGAAGGTGGTTTATAAACCCAGTAAGGTTGCCATGTCGAAATTATTGCAAAATACATGCTCATGTGAGCGTACGAGCAATTTAAAAAAAATGTGTGTTTCCAACACAGTCATGTGCGGCATGGATGTTTACTAAAAATGTGCAGACCGAACACATTTTTGAGCGTAGCCGTTTTTGCGTGATGGGTTTTTCTCTTTGAAGGTTTCAGAAAAGATGTCAGCGGAGGTTGATTGGTTTTACAAATGATACAAATATTAGGTTCAATCTGCTGAATGTGAAAGTGTTATTATGGCTTTACTCTTTAGTCCAGTGTACGCAGAATATGCCACCGCAAGCGAAAAATAAGCAACAAAGAATGCTTTGTTTTTTCGTTAGCAGATAATGACAAAATCGCTCCCGAGTTTGTTCACAACAAAAACGGTAGGAATATTTGTCTCGTTCTATTCACATCGTGATTTTCGCATTGTTTTACAACCAAAACTCGACTCTGAGGTTCGCAAGAGTTTTAATTCGTCGAAATGCTTATGAATTCGATGACGTGGGTCGAAAATTTCAGCAGAAAAGCCGGAATATTTATCGGCACACGCACGGCAAGCGATGTTTATTTTATTGCTCTCATCGCCTAACATGCGTTTGTTGCGGAGCGCCTTTGTTACCAACATGCACCGCTTAGGACAAAGCGTTTGTTTTTCGGCGTGATCCGTTTTTCATAAATACCCTGTAGTCGGATGTACGTTTTCGTCATCGTCTCAAATTTACGAGCAATAATATCAATATCATCAGCGGAACCAAGCAGCTGAACGGATTTCGTGGAAATCGTTCCACTCGTGATTATCCCCGCTCTCCTAATTACACCTTCTAAAGCAATGTGTAGGGTCTAAGTCAGGGAGGACATTCGCAGCGGCCAAATCCTGCCCACAATCCGATCCGATCACTCCGCTTCTCTTCCGCCACCATTCCACTTCTCAACCGACCGTTCCCTGTCACTTCGTACACACTTAATGCTTGATCATCAGAATTGACACTTCTTATACTTTAAATGTAAATGCCACAAATGCATGCTAGTGTAAACCCTACACCCCTACCCTTCTTTAAATGAACAAATTCTAGAGAAACTCATGATTTTTTTTCTAACAAATTGACTTGAGAAATAGGCAGATATGTACTGTTGTGACGCTGACGTCTAAACACAATCCTTGATATGTTCAACTAAATGAAAACTTACTCAAGTCGGTAGGGTCACGGAGCCATCTTACGTTTCCTAATTTATCCTACTCGAAAACAAAGCGTTTAGGGCATCGATTGATTCGGTTCTTCTTGTTATCATGTGCTCACTTCCAACAAAAAATATAAAATAATAAACAAAGCAGACAACGCGTCAATCCTTTGTTTTGGGTAGGATAAAATTGAGAGCCACTCGCTGAACAGATGGAACAGAACTTGATTTTAAAAGAACTCACCCATTCCTAAAACAGTACATAATTCTGTAGTGTATTATCAGATAGAGTACACTAAAAATTGCCGCTCAAAACCAATGTGGTATATCACATTGGCTCAAAACCACCCTCAGCCAATTACAAATAGAAAACGAACACAGAAATCGTTTTACTACTAAATCCGCTCTCATATACCATTTCCAACTAATTTTGCATTAAGTCCTCTAAAACAAAACACGTACATACTTGCATTATAAACAGTTACAATATCTGCCGCATCAAATCATTCCTATGGAATTACTCTCGAAATATCACCACACCATAAAAGAAGTTGTCTGTGACCACACCCCAATTATTCCTAAAATAATTAGTCCTGGAAAATTGACGAGGAGGAGTTGGTAGCACAACACTGATTGCAAATTCTTGCTATTTGATATAAACACCATAGATACGCCTTTGATACTATGTAGGTAAATCAACCATGCGTATTCACACCAAAAAATATATGCATCTTCTATATTTTAATTTATTTTCCACGTTTATCTGTTTCTAATTTTCGGCGAAAATTCGTCCGATTAGTAATATCCATATGTGTACAAGCAGAGCCGGTACAAAACTAAGCAAAATAATGTACAATTTTAGAAAAATATCTACGTGTCTACACATAGAAAGACCACCCGAAGTACGCAGTTGCGAAAAAATAAACATTCAAATGACAGTCACTGTAGAAAGTCTACAAGAAATTGCAGGAAATTTCTTTAGCGATTCCTTTGAACACGAAACTGCGCTTCGTGTGGCAGCTGCGGCAGGCACGAAGCGAAAATAAGATGCATAGAGAGCAGTAGAGCACCACTAAACTGTGCACGTCCATGCTTTGTGTGTATGTCAAAACTCCATGAAACTCCAGTGCTGTTCCAATGTTAAGAACCGCTAGTGAAAAGTGCCATTATTGCTTGACGCGGCGAGTCCCAAAGAAATTCGTTTCAATGATCAACTGATCAATTCCAGGAATCTAAATATATGCAAACCCTTCATCCCATAATATGAATTTTCAATATGACTATGCTGCAATAGTCTACGAAGTCCCAAAGATAATGGTATTGAAAGTTTAATCGGGACTAAACGATGTTTAAAACCGTGTATTTGTCCTTCGTGTAAATCAAATTAAGCGTATTGAAATCTCATTATACATTGGCAAATGTTTGCGATTGTAGTCCAACATTTCTCCAAGGTTGTCATGATTCATGTTGTGTTGTCTATTTGTTTGGCTTATTAGGCCAAATATGTGTCATGTATAATGGGACCTCTACACCCCATCTGACTCTAAATGGCGCAATCATGAAATATGCACTGGTTACCGGGGTTCATTCGCACTCCGTGAACTTAACTGCCTTGAAAAATCACTACCATACCCTTGCTGGTACTATCGCTCAACAAAACACCGAACAATGAATACAGTGCCGATTCGCTCGTTGGCGGCTCGTTAGATGGGCTGTCTCGATGGTTGGATGTTTATTGGTTGGGGTAAAAGCCAACTAAAAAGGACTGTCAATGTCAAAATCGATGTCAAAACCAGTTTGACCGCTGTCGCATCGCAGCTTCTGTATACAGAACGTTTGTGCAAGTATGTGAGTGTTTAGTGGCGTACTTCTTGTCACTTGCGTGTGTCTAGAACATTTTGATCAATTGTCAGTTGCCCCAATGAACGAACACGATTCGTTAATCGGGGCGCAGTCGTGAGTCGTGACCCAACCAGCGAATCCAGGCTGTACAAAAATTCACTCATATATGTTTGCTCAGTTATGGCCCTCAAATTTTCATTACATCTAATTTACAAAATTTTGCTCTCAAAAGAGAATTCCCCAAACATTGATTTTTTTTTTTTGACTGGACCTCGAGAAGGCTTTTATCAGTTTTTTTTCTTTTGAGCTAACTCCAGATCTCCCAAATTTATCCTTGCTACTCAATATTCAAGTAGCCTCCTTTGTTTTGTATCAATTCCACGCTACATAACAAAACTTTTGTCAATCAGCATCCTGGTTGTGCTCTAAACGCTCAAAGCAATGCACAATCTGAACTTGAACTTCTCACAGCCCAGTGTGAAACATCAGGTAAACAAAGTTTTATCTCTTCTGACTTTTCAAAAACAATCTTCTTGTCTCTCACGTCATGAACCCAATTATGGTCTGCTATATGTTTCTCTTTACGGACCCCCGTTGCACAATCTATTTAAACTATGCATGTAGTAACGCGGCAACCAACTCCATTTCCTTTTTCCCACAAGTCTTGTTCGCAAGTCTTGTTCCATTTCTCAACATGCGCTTTTGAACTATAGAACAACCTATTCATTTTACAGCCATAAAACTTGTAATTTCATTTTCTTTTCGTTTCCAAGCGTAATGCTTGCAGAAACCTTCGGGTGAAATAACCATCTTCCAGGCGTTTTCCCGAGCACAATGCTAGCAGAAGTTGTGAAGGCGATTCAATTTTATTTAAGCACCCTGAAGCCTTGGAAATATTACCATGTTTCCAAGCATCCCGCTTGCAGGTACTGTTAAGGTAAACTACACTTTTTCCGGGCGCCTTCAAGCCATGGAAATATTACCTTGTTCCCAAGCACCCTGCTTGCAAGAACTGCCAAGGTAAACTACTCTTTTTCCAGGCGCCCTCAAGCCTTGGAAATATTACCTTGTTCCCAAGCACCCTGCTTGCAAGAACTGCCAAGGTAAACTACTCTTTTTCCAGGCGCCCTCAAGCCTTGGAAATATTACCTTGTTCCCAAGCACCCTGCTTGCAGGGACTTCCAAGGTAAACTTCTCTTTTTCCAGGCGCCCTCAAGCCTTGGAAATATTACCTTGTTCCCAAGCACGCTGCTTGCAGGAATCGCAAAGGTAACCTACTCCTTGTATAACACATTTCCTTCAACCGGCAACCCGCCACGGTTACAATATTCATTTCGACTGGCAACTTGCAAGTCCCTTGGGCGGCTCCCCGCCATGACCTTCCATTAGACCGGCAACCCTCAACGGTCAATAACACAAAACCAGCAATCAATTAGGATACCTACAAAAACTATAAATCTGAGATACTCATTTATCACAGTCTCAATGCATGTCCTTAGGTCAACAACCTATGGCTATCATTCTCACGATACGGTAACCCATCACGATCACAAGCAGAATGTTTTTCTCGCCTATGCCAGAAAAACATGGTTTCCCAAACTGTGGGCCGTGAAAAGTGCATCTGCTGGCAATAGGAGGTCGCGCACCGGAAAGTTTAGGAACCTATGCCATAAACATTTGATGTGTCTCACTCTCCCCTCACTTCCTCGCTCACTTCATGAGGGCATCATCATCACAAGCTGCGCCACTTTTCCGTAAACAAAACACGGCAAGCACCAGCAAAACCTCACTCTATTCGAAAGTTCATCTTTATGATCTGCCCGTCAAAAACTTTACTCAACAAATCAAGATTCCAAACATGTGACGTAATCGCCATTCACCAACATTACACTAATACTTACACCCAATAGACACTTGCTCACCGCAAGCAAACTGCCGAGCAACCTTGCGACCAACCACCAGCAGAGTGAAAAAAAAAATAATGAAATGATACCAACTCCGGATGAAACACACTCTCCACAGATCGCTGCGAATGTCCATCTCCATCCCATCCTCGTCGCCAGATGTAGGGTCTAAGTCAGGGAGGACATTCGCAGCGGCCAAATCCTGCCCACAATCCGATCCGATCACTCCGCTTCTCTTCCGCCACCATTCCACTTCTCAACCGTTCCCTGTCACTTCGTACACACTTAATGCTTGATCATCAGAATTGACACTTCTTATACTTTAAATGTAAATGCCACAAATGCATGCTAGTGTAATCCCTACACAATGTTGTACAGCAACCACGAAAGACCATCACCTTGCGGTAACCCTCTGCGAGATTCGAAGGGACTCGAGAGTGTCCCTTATACTCGAACTACGCACATCATTCGATCCATCGTCGCCTTGATCAATCATATCATTTTATCCGGGAATCCGTATTCGTGCATAATCTGCCATAGCTGCTCTCGATCGATTGTATCATACGCCGATTTAAAATCGATAAACAAGTGACGTGTGGGCACGTTGTATTCGCGTCATTTCTGCAACACCTGGCGGATGGCGAACATCTGGTCCGTTGTAGCACGTTCATCCATGAATCCAGCCTGATATTGTGGATTTACTGGCTACTTGTATTCTACCGGTCGCTTCCGTATGGCCTCCAAAGTAGCCGTTTTATAAAAAGAGTTACTTAAAAATGATTTTAAACATTTTTATTGTATGCGCTATTCCTCGTTGCCACTAGCTACTCAGCGACATTCATTTTTTGACAATCAAGTTGATTTTTATATGAAAACGGCTACTTTATAACGGCTACTTAAGTAACCGGTAGAATACAAGTAGCGGGTAAATCCACAATATAAGCTATTTTACGAGACGTTCTACCGGTGGGCCGCCCATTGTTATTGTTTACATTTGATGTTTTTGTTTTCGCGAAAAGTAGCATAAAATGGGGTGAGCGCCAATCAAATTTTTGCTGGCAGAGATGTTTCGGTTTCTAATGTGGCATGTATCAATCTGCCGAGCTGCATGATGTCACTAGCAGATGAAAAAAACATCCCAACGGTCCACGAATATTAATTATAGGATATAATTAGGATTAATTATAGGATATAATTAAAATTTGAGAGAGTATCTTGTAGGCAGTGCTCAGTAGTGTGATCGCGCGGTAGTTCCCGCAATCCAACTTGTTGCCCTGTAGATGGGGCACACGATACCTTCCATCCATTCCTCCGGTAATACTTCCTCCTCCCAAATCTTTGTAATGACCCAGTGTAGTGCTCTCACCAGTCTTTCTCCACACTGAAATAATTCTAAGAGCCTATTTTATCAGACACTGCACATACATTGTACCCGTAGTCTGACACGTTCACATCAAATCAATCGTTATACGTATTATATCATAAACAGTTCCGATTGAAAAGCCTTCTAATAAAACTCAATGACACTTGCGCATATCGGAGTTATAACACGATCGATACATTAGCTGTGCATATAACTTTGGCCGTTTTTTTTTTTCAAAATGAAAAAAATATTATTGGAGTTGCATATACATTGGCGCACCCAGCACACATGATAGAAGCAAGACATATAAAAGTATAATGGCGATCTGAGAGTCATACCAAATGCGTCGCATATAACTCTCACTTCCCATTTTCAACCCAAGATTAGATTCATATGATATTCCAATGTATGGATACCAAAAAGACCAGGTATCACTCAAAAAAGCAATACAAGGCATAGTTTTACGAGAATTTACAATTTTAGGCAATTTTAGAGCAGCTAGTATCAAATTATATGACTCTATATTCAAAAAATCATATCTCAAAAACTAAAAAAGCATACATCTCTGACATTTTGATATGTTACGCCAAATTTCCTGAATTTTCTGATAAAAATATGAAACCAGGGTACCCCTTTGGTCCCGAGACCTTGAAAACGTGAAAAAAACTAATATATTTGCATATTTTTTGCACAAACACACAATTTGGCCCATTCACCGCATTTTTCCTGAAAACTATAATTCAATAACTTTTAAACAAAAAAAAAAGTTTGAAATCGGTTAACTGTTTCACGACAATCGGACTTGCACTATATCGTTTTTCTATGGAATGGCTGTATATATAGCCTTAGATGTATCTAAAGTTTGTTAGTTCCGGCACCGGCACGCAAGAATAATTTTCGAAAATTTGCTAAAGCTACAGCAGTCTAAAACGTTGAATTTTGAGTTTACATCTCACTATAATGAATTAGATAACTGACACTGAGAAAGATTACAAGTGGTAGTCGAAATACGCGTATCTGTCAAAAGATAAGCAACATACACGCAGAAAAATGGCGCTTGTTTAAAACAATAAAACGCATGGTTGATTTTCAAACGGAGAATTCACTTATCCCAAAGTAATATGTATTTAATTGTTTTCATTTAGAGTTTATCGATAAAAACAACCGATCAAACAACCGTGGCACCCCTTCCCATCCTTCTCTTTCTCGTGTTTGTTTAGGAGAGTGAGCAAGAAAAAAGAAAAAGCTAGATTCGCCAATGACCTTGACCCACATTTGCAGCTATTACAAAAGGATAAAGAACAATTTATTTCAAAGCATATATGGTATGTGGGGGCAAGATGGGTCAGTACCGTTTTCAATCGCACAATATATGTTTTGAATCTTTCAATAATTTTCCCAGATGAACGACGGGGATACACAAAAAAGTGGTATATTGTTTTGAAAATTCTTTACGTTCCTCGCACAGAAAAAAATAAAATATTTTTTCGTTATACTCCTTATGCTATTCCATATAACTACGTGTATTGTGTAGACGGGGCAAGATGGGTCACCCTAATTTTTCGGTATGTTTGCATAGTTTTTGAAAATGTTTTATTTTTCATGGAAAGGCTATTCTGTGACCTACATTATCGAAGCGATGAGAGCACTGAAAATTTGAGAACATATTTTTTAAATTTTCCTTCAAAAAATATAGGTTTTCAAAGTCCGTTTATGGCAACCCTAACAAAAATCTTCTAGTTCTGAGAATAATCTACCGATATGTTTCAACACTTTCATCATGTAATCTGTACGTCTATGAAGCTTAGATGTATAGAGAAAAACTAGAAGATATAGTATTTTTTGTTGGAGGAAAATCGAGTTTTCAAATAGCTGACCCATCTTGCCCCCGTTAAAATGAGGTGGGGCAAGATGGGTCATGTTTTAAAAATTGTTTGTTAAGAAGCAGGTTTCAAACTTTATAACCTTTTTATACTCTTATATCATAGCTGACTAGTGTATCTGAGAGTCGTGGTAGAATACAGAGAAATGCGATTTATATTCAGAAAGTTATAGGGATCCATTTCTTAGGTGACCCATCCTGCCCCCACTTACCATACTGTATTTGATCAGTGTTAGGTGAGCTTTCAATAAATATATTTACTTTGAAAATCTAAATTACAGATGGGAAATAAATTCAATTTGATTGTGTATCCGAATTTATTGAACACCGTAGATATCTCAGGACTCTGAACTAGTTGAACAACTAGTAGTTAAAATTTGAGAAATTTTGGTGCACTTTATAAAAAGTTGAATATTTATTAGAAGCTTTAAGCTTTTGCTTCTTTGCAACAATTACCGCCTTGTGGCAGAATCTCGAACTGGTTGACTAATCAACTGAGAGCCCTTAATCTACCGATTAACTTTGCTGAAGACATCATCTTTCTATGTCGTCAGGATCGAGAGATATATGGAATACAAAGTTTGTTAGCTCTCTAGTGTCGCCTAGCGGTGGAACTTAGTATCAAATGGCACTTCACCAATAAGTCCTTGACCAGCTTAACAACTTTGCCAAACACATTAATTCTCTAAGTAATTAGGGTGCTGAGATATGAGGTATGGAAATTTCGCTAGTGTTATGTTTTTTTGTCTGTGATTTCTGTCATAGACAAACAGACACAACACTGATAAAATTTCCATACCATAAATCTCACGATCCTGATTACTTAGAGAGATGGTGTCTTCGACAAAATTGTTTGGCTGGTTAAGAACTTACGGATGCTGGGCAGTATATTTCAAAATTCCACCACTAGGCGGCGTTGGAGACCACACATATTTTATATTTCATATTATCTCAGGATCCTGATCACATAGAAAGATGGTGTCATCGGCAATATTGTTTGGTTGATCAGTTGATTAGCCAATTGGTTAAAGATTCTGTCACTCCTCGGCGCTAGTTGCAAATTTGCATGAACTTTTAATTAAAACATATTCAGAAAAGTTTGAACAAGCTGTAACTTTTTATGAAATGCACCAAAACTTCTCAAATTTTAACTGTTAGTTGCTCAACTAGTTAGCTATTAATGGTACATATTTGAGCGCGATTGGATAACTTTACATGCAGTTAGAGAGCTTCTAGTAAAATAAATAATATTAGAATATTGTTCGTTCAAGTGCAATTTCTCAGGATTGAATGCACCGAATGAATTGGAATTATGGACATTTATGACTATTATATTGGTCTTTGAAAAGCATTTAACTCGACCTAAACCTATGTCCAGAGGGGAAAAAAATACAGCATGTTGAATAATGTCTGCGAAAATTTCATCATTTTGCGATCAAATGTAAGTCCTTGGCCTGCCAAACAACTTTGCTGAAGAAACCAGCATTCTAAGTGATAGGAGTCCTGAGATATATGAAAGGCAAAAATTGTTTTCTCTCTAGCTAGTAGCAATCCCTAGTGGTGGAATTTTGCATCTAATGTCTTCATCATCTTTAGGTTCTTGATCAGCCAAACAAATTTGCAGAACATACCAACTCTTCAAGTAATCAGGGTTCTGAGATATATGATATGGAAATTTGTCAGTGTTAAGTCCGCTTGTCTCTGATATCACAGAAATCCCAGACAAAAAAATATTACGCTTAACTAATTTACATTCTTAAGACTCTGATAACTCGAAAAATCGAAATACCAAAAAGCCAAATACCAAATACGTATTGCATAGCTTTAAGCATGCACAGTAAAACCGTTCAGCACTAAAATGTGTAAGCCCTACTCATAAGTGCATACTTTCCAGACCACACAAAAATGTGTTACAGTTACACATCCTCAAAAACAGCTCGTACACTCGTCTAGATGCGAAATGTCGATATTTTTTGTTTTCCAAGGTCACTAGTAAACCTAGCTAGATTGCTGTACAATTTTTTTTTGCGAATTCATCGATTTTGCGGACACAGGAGCTGATTTTGTGAATGTGCAAGGGTTACACATTTTGGGTGTAGTCTGGAAATTATGCACTTTAGAGCTGAGCGGCATTAGCGTGTAGTAGATGGTCGCCATCTTGGATTCCAAAATTGCGTCAGGCATCGACTTAAAGTCCTTAGGCTAGGTATCTAATTAAAAAAAAAATGTTATGATTGATATGCTGCGAACTTGGTATCTACAAAAAAATAACCGTTTCCTCAAGGGAATCAGCTTACTGGAAAGTCATACATACAAGAAACATCACAACATTAACCATCTTGTTTTGAAAGAAATAAAAAAATAATATGACTAAAATAATTTTCGATGCCGCAAATTTGCACAAATACAAACCGCATTAATTCAAAAATTGCCGGGGCCCGTATCGTAGTGGCTACACGTTCACTTCATAAGTGGATGGTCATGGGTTCGATCCCAGCCCCGGCACTTGAAATTTTTCGTCAGTTGCTCTTCCCCCCGAGAGCGACTGACACCTGACCCTCTTCTGAGCATATGCTCTAACGGACCCGAAAACGTGAATATCGGCTAACGGCAACTCATAATGGACGCCCAATCGGACTGGAGAAGGAATGAGAGCCACACATCAACATCCTCGTGCTCATCATTCTACCCATGGACAGGGTAGAAAGTGACAGCAGCGCAACGGCAACCAGTTCGATATAGTACAATTAGAATAGAATACATTTAGGCGCTGTACAAAGTGTTAGTGCAGCCGTCAATTGGAATCGCTCACGCAGTGCCCTAGTGGACAAAAGAGCTGTAAATTAGGTTAAGAGATCCAAGAATAAAAAAATAATTCCAAAATCCGTGTAAAAAAACCTCGTAAATGAAAACCGCGTAAAAAAAACTTGACTGTATCTCTAAATTTTGGGAGTTATTCCAGGAAAAAAACACTAGTGAAATTCAGGCAGAAGTTCCACAGCTTGGCAGAATTTGTGAAAAAAAAATCAATTGAAATATCTGTTATAATTTCTACTTTTACTTCTCTTTATTGAATTGTGGAGGAATCAGTAACTGAATTGCTTAAAAAGATAAAGTGGCGGCGCAACCGAATTATTGTCTTTTGATGTAGTTTCGATACCAAAGTTGTGTTCTAAGTTTCAAGAGGAGATTATTTTGTAGAATACCTATAAGGTGAAAAATATAATTTAGACATGTATGTAATTCAGTGGGGTGACACAGCTGTCAAACTCGGTACATCGCCGCCTCACCCATCATCGTTTTTGGTACGGCGCGTTTTGGTACCCACTTTCTGGACAGTATACCCTAACTTGCTCCTGATTTTCGGGTGTGTGGCTCGTGTGTTGCTAGTGCTTATTTTGGAAATTACACATTTCAAGCGAAATTGTTGTTCTTGATGATTGTCTCTCATTCTTTATCACTTTGCACGATATTATATGTAGCAGCGAAGCAGTGTCGATGTTTCCAGCGCATTTTCCCATGAATTAAGCAATCAAAACAAAAACATTGGACGCCATGTTGAATCGAATGTTGGGTTCCTGATTTTGGCCCTTCGTCATCCCCCTGATGTAATTGGACATTCACAGTGCTGTATGTCTTGTTTCGAAGAGAGTATAAGAACAGAGTCTTCTAAATGCCAATTATTGAATCAATCAGACACTTTTTTATTGACTTACGTTGAAAACACGCCTCACAACTCAGAATTTACTTCAAAATTATTGAAAAGGTAAATTGAGTCACTGAAACCCCTCAAATGTGCAAGAGGACATACACACACAGTCGAATACAATATGCATCTCAAAATCGTTCAATTAATAATAATTGTAATAATTATTGTAATACATTTAAATGCCTTATTTCAATGAGAAATGTGGCATTAGGCTAGAACGCTTTAAATAGGGGGTGTCCAGAAAATTTATATAACAGGTTTCTCACTGTTCATATATTTTGGTCATATCATGAAATGTATTCTATGCGCCTAGCGATTCTGTATTGTGCCCAAAAAGCAAGAATTTGGCTGGATTCGTTGAATATCATGAAAATAATATATGCGGTCGATTCGAATATGTATTCACATTTTAACCGACTTCTAACGTTGCGACGCACCGTACCACGCCGAATGATGACAGGCGGCTTTTTCCCTTCCGATTTCAAATTCGCTTCGCGGGGAATCAAGTTCGTTTCAAATAGGATTATTTTTCATCGCCGGCTTTTTTATCATTTATTTGGATCGTTTTTGCTCTTATTTGCATATTTTTTCCATAAAATTGTCGGAGTTTTTCCCCAGCTGTTGCTACTTGTTTTTATATTTCAGTGGAGTAATATCTTGCAGCTGTACACGGGTTACCATATTTTAAGTTGATTACAAACTGGTAAAGCTCACTGAAGTCTATTTTTCGTTGTCGGTCAGCTGGATTTGGTTTGTTTTAACACTTGTCTCTTTTTCATCGTGGTGCGGAAGGGGTTTGTTTGAATGAGTTCACGAAAGGATCCAGATATTTTGCTTTTATCCGTTTTATCAGCTTGGAAAAACTCCGACAAGCCACGTAGAAGCGCTGATGGGGCGTACTGAATGTCGGAGCAAGTTTTAAACTATGGAAAATATGGATCCCCCACCGACCAGTTTACACAAATCCGTCTCAAGGTGAGGGTCACCATTACCAGCTCGACAGTGGAGCGCAGAGAATGCCAGCCAACCCAGTGGAAAATATGATAATTTAATAGCAAGGGTACACACCAGCGATGAAAAGTGCGGATGAACATTTCCATGCAAATTGCGGAGGCATACTGGTGCTGTGTAGTGAGAAAGAGTTTATACTTTACGACGATGCCATAGGGCGAGATGTTGTTGGCACGGGCTGTCTGCCTGTCTGACTATCTCTGTGTACTATGGGCATGCTGAAGGAACAAGATCATTCGATTACGACCCGAGATGTTTGCTTGAAATTGAGCAGCTCTAACAAGTTAGTATACTGCAGATCTGGAAATTGGATTCTTGTTTGAACTCAATGTTGGAGTTGTTGATAGTTTATTTAGTTATTTGTTTGATAAAAATCTGATTGGCGTTGCTGTACATAGAATATCTTCGTGTCTGCCACACGACCACATAGGAATGTAAAATTAAAGCTCGCACTCAATACTGTTTCACTAAGCTGCGAAGCAGCCTCTGTCTCAGTTGGGTAGTTACGCCAATATGAAAAGTAAAAAGTACAAGATGTTTGATGTTGCAGCGATATTTGTTTGTTGGATAGCTGCATTTTGTTTCAATGATGATGAAATCCAGATTTGATAGTTGGGTGGATGATAGTTTCTTAGTAATACACATTGGTGAGCTCGTTCCATGCAATTTTTAAATCCTATAGTTTGCTTGGAATGGCTTAAGTACCCCAGTATTTTTACATTTTTATACCGAAAAATTGTGGAAATTATGGGTAAGACAACACGTGCCCCAACAAGATTTCAGGTTCTGTAATGCTTCGCAAATTACATTTCACTTATTTCAGATCTATTGTCGCATCTAAAACAAGAAACTTTTCCAATCAACGACAAAACCTTTGGATAAAAACCGCACATACAAACTGCACAGACAGCATTCATTTGGTTGGGCGGGCACACTTCAACTATCCACAGCAACACAAATCCCAACAGCAGCGGCAGATCCTAGAAACAACAAAATCAAACCACCTAGTCCGATTGTGTATGTATGTGTCTGTTTTTATTTCCCGGCCAACCACTGCTGCACTTGCACTGCACTGCCCCCAAAAATCGTTTATTTCGAGTGCACAATTTTCCCATTTTATGCATGGTCAGCCAGAGTTGAGCTGGAAGGCAGCTTAACCAAAATACCTCCCGGTGTGGAATGGCTGGCGAGAGTACAGTGACCGGCGGAAAGGAATGATCGGGTTTTCTGGTTTGTGGCACAATTTGGAAAGCTAGAACAAGAACTGAAAAGTGGAGCGGATCTGGTATGATGGTTAGAACACTTGACTATCGCGCCGAGGACCTGGGATCGAATCCAACTCCCGACAAACTCGCAAAATGTGAGTTCTTCCTTCGGAAGGGAAGTAAAGCGGTCCCGAGATGAACTAGCCTAGGGATAAAAATCTCGTCAATACAGATAAATAAAAAAGAACTGAAAACAGTACGATGAATGGAAACCTTAACTTTTTGCGGCCAGAGGAGTCATATATGTCCCTAACGATGAAACGAAGCATAGCAAACGTGTTCAAGAGTAGGAGTTAAAACTTCTAATAATACACAGTGGGATATCATGAAGATTTTCTAATAACGATTCTGGAGGGAATCTAGCAGAAGTTCTTGTATCAGGACAAATTTATGAATCTGGACGAATCTCTTCTGTGCGCAATCCCAGAAAAATTTCCAAAAATAATGCCAGAAGGAACTCTTTTGAAAAGTTCCAGAAGGAAAAAAAGTTCTTTTGGAGAAATCCCAGCAATTTCTTGGAGAATTTCAGAAAAAAAACATCTTGAAAGAATTCCCGTAGAAATTTCTGAAGAATCCCGCGGTGGAACTTCAGAAGCAACATCTGGGTGAGTCTTGGAAGGAATTCCTGCAGAAATTTCTTGAATGGATACTTCCAGGACACAGTGTTCGGAATCGATGATTTTGCGATCAAAATTGAATAACTTTTTTTAGGTTGGTTCTAGAGGTTTGGCGTGTTCTACAAAGTTTTTCTGCATGTCAAAAGGCAACTCTTGATAAAATGTTTTTAATGATTAATCCCCCTAGAAGTGAGATAAAAATTTTATTTTTTCAAAAAATTTTTTTAGAGTTTTGACGTTTTCGGCAAAGTTGTAGAGAAAAACTTTTGTAGAACATGTCAAAGCTCCACCTCTTACGGTTTTCGAGATATGGATCGTTTTGTGCGAAGTACCCTCAAAACTAGTTTTTTTCAGTGTGGCTTCAACAGATGCAATCCTACAGTTTTGTGACCTTCTACAAACTTGTTCAGGACGTCAAAATACACATTTCTTTCGAAGATGTAAAGTCATTAGGTCTTAAAACAAAAAAGTTATAGGCAAATTTGTCATATTTTAAGGTGTACTTTCACCTTAAGTAACTATTTCCGGTGCAAAATGGCGCAGATGGCTCAGTCGGTAGTTGAAAGATTAGACTTTTTGCTATCACTTGAGGGTGGAAACCCTCGTGGGCAATAGTGGGAAAGGTGGTTTAAATAACCTATTATTTTGCTTGTGATACAAGAAAAATAAATGAAAATAATAATTTAGAAGCCCGCAGTAATTTTTACTGCATCGCGAAATTTCCGGCAATATTTTACAACATGTTTAAGCATTGTTTTTACCAAACAGAATATTTTATTGATGATTTTGAATTCATTTTTATTTTGCTATCAGATGGTCAGGCAATTTCTTATAAATTTACTTTAAAATTAAGTGTTTGAAGGTTTTTACGGGGCAATATTCAAGTCAGTCTTCCCACGAACTTGACACATGTTCAACTTCTGTACATTTTCTCGCACTTGTGTTGAACAAACGCCAAACATCGGAGTACCCGTGTTTGCTGCCGTACTCCGCACGAAGTGTACTCAAGTACAACACTTGTGTACGTTCAGAAGTACAAAACGAAAATCGATCCGAGCGCAAACCGAGATTGAAACCCGAAGCGTCCTTCGGATTGGTAAACGGTTGGTGTCAATCGTCGTTCGAGAAAGTTCTTTTTTGCACGATTGCTTCCCACTTCGTTTCGCGCGGTACACGTGTACTGTACATATGTTAGAACTTGTGTTTAAAACGAACTTTGAACATAAGTACACGTTTGGGTACAGATTTGTGTGTTGCGGTTTGAACGCACAGTCAGAGTACAGGCGGAGTATAAATACAGCAGTTAGCGAGTTTGGTGTTCGTTTGGGAAGACTGATTCAAGTTATGTAGCACTAGGAATAGGAAAGAGAAAATATTAAACAGTTCGATATGTGCATCAAAACACAGAGTAGATTTTTTTATTTTTTCATGTGTTTATATTTATATTTGTTGTTTGACTTTTCAACTACTGACTCAGTATCGGAAAATATCAGGAGAAGCTTTGATTCGTCCGATAGCAGATTGACAGTTTTTCGGTAACCTACGAGTTTGACTTACAACTGGGAAGCAATTGAAATATATCAGATTTAAATCAATAAAATACAAGGTGTGCCAAGAAATAATGCGAAAGTTTTTTTTTATTTCAAACATTATTTTTAATCTCTTGATGTTAACCAATTACATATTTTGATGTCCCATCGTCTGTCTCATGAGTTACTTGAAGTATTTTTCATATTTATAACAGTACTTTTCACAAAAATCGGGTTACTTTATTTTCACCAGAAAATCATTTTGCCGATTTGATTTGAAAAATGTAAAATTACAACTATCTTAATTAGAACTGCGAAGCGCATATGTTTGAAGAAATTCAATACCTTTATTTAGAACTAGCTTTTGTTATAACTCTCGGGTTATAACAATATTTTCTGCTGATTTTTCAATTTT
The DNA here is from genome assembly GCF_035046485.1 of Aedes albopictus. Classification (NCBI taxonomy): domain Eukaryota; kingdom Metazoa; phylum Arthropoda; class Insecta; order Diptera; family Culicidae; genus Aedes; species Aedes albopictus. Next base: position 41,224,183 of record NC_085137.1, read on the forward strand.
AGTGATAAAAACTCACTGTTTTCTGCGAAAACTTTGTAAAGATATTGCCGGAAGTAGCACAGTGCAGTAAAGAATACTATGGGCTTCCAATTTATTATTTTTTTTTTCTTGTATTACAGACAAAATAATAACTTTTTGCCTTGCATTTAAACCATCTTTCCCACTATTGCCCACGAGGGTTTCCACCCCCAAATGATAGCAAAAAGTCTAATCTTTCAACTACCGACTGAGTCATCTGCGCCATTTTGCGCCGGAAATAGCTACTTAAGGTGAAAGTACACCTTAAAATAAGACAAATTTACCTATAACTTTATGGTTTTAAGACCTAATGACTTGAAATCTTCGGAAGAAATGTGTATTTTGACGTCCTGAAAAAGTTTGTAGAAGGTCACAAAACTGTAGGATTGCATCTGTTGAAGCCACACTGAAAAAAATAGTTTTAGGGGTACTTTGCACAAAACGATCCATTTCTCGAAAACCGTAAGAGGTGGAGCTTTGACATGTTCTACAAAAGTTTTTCTTTTATTATGGGCTACAACTTTGCCGAAACGTTAAAACTCTAAAAAAAAAATTTGAAAAAATAAAATTTTTATCTCACTTCTAGAGGAATTAATCATTAAAAACATTTTATCAAAAGTTGCCTTTTAACATGCAGAAAAACTTTGTAGAACACGCCAAACCTCTAGAACCAACCTAAAAAAAGTTATTCAATTTTGATCGCAAAATCATCGATTTCGAACACTGTGCAGGAGCTCCAATTCTTGATGGAACGTCTTCTTTCATGAGAGCTTCATGAATTTCTTCCCTCGTAATCTCTGCAAACTTTCTAATTACTTAGGAAGTTCTCGTAAAACTCAGGGCTTTTTCAAATTACGAATTTCAAAAATAATTTCTCCCAGAATTCCTCTGCGAGTTTTTCGAGCATTCCTTATGAGAAATTTTTGGAGTTTCTACCAGGAATTTTTCAAAATATATTTTCAGCAATTTCTTCTAGATTTTCTAGATTTCTTCCCGAATTTTTCAAAAGTTCCTCTTTTTGAACTTGGTCAGTGATTCCGTCATTCTGTATTCCTCCAAGACTTGATTATGAAAATCAAGACTCTGTCCAGACCCTCTTATCAAAATTCTTTTTAAGATTCTTGCAGGTATTATTCCTAGGACTCCCCGAAGAACTCTTGGAAGAACTACTTCAGGAATTCTTCTTAACATTCCTTCAAAAACCATCCCAATGATTTATATAGAGATTGCCCAAACAATCCTACCAAGTTATGAAATTCAAATAACTCAACGTACATATGTACAGATGGGTAAATTATTGGTTAAATTGGGAAAAAATCCACAGCTCAGGTGAGATTTGAACTCACGACCCTTATTCGCTAGACAAGTGCTTTACCAACTAAGCTACCGAGCCAATTAATGACCCGGCAACTTAGTTGTCATAAGGTTCAATTCTAATCTCATCGATCTATATCATCTTCCCCTAAACCGCAAATATAACCATCACTGTTGCTCTTCGTACATATGTACAACAGAGATGGTTATATTTGCGGTTTAGGGGAAGATGATATAGATCGATGAGATTAGAATTGAACCTTATGACAACTAAGTTGCCGGGTCATTAATTGGCTCGGTAGCTTAGTTGGTAAAGCACTTGTCTAGCGAATAAGGGTCGTGAGTTCAAATCTCACCTGAGCTGTGGATTTTTTCCCAATTTAACCAATAATTTACCCATCTGTACATATGTACGTTGAGTTATTTGAATTTCATAATTTGACCACACGGATTGGTATTACCGAAAATTTGCACTTCAAGTGAATCCTACCAAGGATTATTTCAAGTACTGCTTCAGGAAATACTTAAAAAAACCCATCCAGGAATTGTTTCGACTTTCGAGAATACTACAGAAACACATTCGAAAAATCCTCAAAAGGTTCTTGCAATCGAACTTCCAACTGTTTCCAAAGAATTTCTTCCAAAGGTTTCTGCAGAATTTCTTTCTAGGATTTTTTTTCAGAAATTATTCCAAGAAATACAGGCACGCTTTTGAGATTTTCTTCAGGAATTCTTCCAAAGATTCTTACAGCAATTCGAAGATTAAAAAAAATCTTTCTCCCAGGAATTCTTTCAAAACTATCACTAGTATTATTTTTTAAGATCTTATTTTTTTGCAGCAATTTCTGGAGAAGTGTTTGAAAAGAACCCCTAAGAGAATGTTTGGATGGACTTATGGAGAGATCTTTGGAAGTATTCCTGTAAGGATTCTTCAAAAAAATCTTGGTGGAGGATTTTCGTGATGAAGCCTTGGAGGTATTCATATAAGTTCAACAGGATAAAAACCTGGAGGAATCCGAGATAAAAATCCTGAAATTATTAGAGACATCTTTGGTAGGTTTCTTGAGGGAACTCTTGGAGTAATCCTTGGAGCAATTCCTGAAGGAATCATTGGGGTAATTTCTAAAGAAATTCTAGTAAAAATGCAAGGAATAATTAAGAAAAGAATGTTCCGAAGATTCCCCGGACGAATACTGGAAGAATGCCTGGACGAACCCTTCAAAGAAATCTCGGAGGAATTCATGGAGTTTTTTAGAAGGGTTCCGGGAGAAAAAGAATTCCCGGATATATCCTTGCAAGAATTGCTGGATACGTCTTCGTAAGCATTCTGTAAGAATTTCTCGGGGGATTTCCTGGATTTTTTATTTGGAAAAGCCTTTGGAAGTATCTAACGGAAAATCCCTGAAAGAGCCATAGGATCAATTACTGATGTAATTTCCGGTAGGAATCCTACGAGAGATTTCTGGAAGAAATCCCGAAAACAATATTTTAAGAATCCTAAGAAAAATTTCTATAGATGTCCTTGAAGAAATTCCTGGAGAAACCCAATAAGAAATCCTTGGATAAATTTCTGAATGAAACCTTGGAGGATGTTTTGGAGAATATCCCAGGAGGAATCTCTTCGGGAATCCACAAAAAAAAAATTAGAGGCATTACTAAGAAAATCTTGGGATGATACTTGAAAGAATTCTATGAAAAATGTCTGGGAATCCTCGATAGAATTCTTTTAAAATCCATGTAAAAATCCGTAAAGGATTTCTTGTAGGAATTCCTGGAGGAATTCTACGAGGTGTTTCCGTAGGATTTATGTAGAAATTTATAAGGTAATCAAAGTGTTCATCTACATGATTTTTTTTTTAATTGAAGAAATTTAGATTTCTTGGAAGAAAAGAAAGAATATATAAGAAATTATTAAAAGAATCTTCAGAGAATTGGAAGAATCATTGAAAAAAAATCCTGCAGAAGTCTTGTTACCGCGTCTGCTATTCGAAGGGATTAAAAATACAAGAGCAACCTTTCTATTTCACGGTATATTTCATACTGATTTTATACACTTCAAAGTGCCCTATTTATAGGGAGCTCTCCCCTATTAAACAATTGCTAAATGGAATTGTATACAATATTATTTCTATTATCTATTGTGTGAATGTGGTAAACCTTGAAGGTCAATTGTCAGACCATTATAACACAATAACAAAGGTTTTCTATACGATCAATGTAATGCCGATCTAGAACATTCGCGATGAAACAAAATTACCCTGGCAGCTTCTTGACGGCCTCAACAAGTCTATTGAAAGATTTTTTTTTTGAATTTCAGATGGAAGTGGTCAAAATCCTAAAGAAAGCCTTGAAGAAATTCATGAAGCATTGGATGAATTTCTGAAGAAATCTTTCGAGTAACTGCTGAAGAAACCAGCAAGTAATTTATACAGTTTATCCTTTATTGATGTTTAGGAAAAAAATCTGATCGAATCTGTTGAAGAATTTCCTGGAAACATCCTAGCCGAAATACTTTGAAAATATTATGGAGGAATGCTTGGAGGAATTTCTATACAATTTTATTGAAGCATGTTTTAAGCTAGGAGGACTCTGAACAGTTCTTGGAAGAACTCCTTAAAAAATCTCGGAGGAACTCTTGCTGAATTTCCAAAAGAGCTCCTAGAGGAATAGCTCGCAAACAATCCTGTAGGACTTCAAGCATACATTCCTGGTGACATTGCTGAAAAAAAAATTCTGGTGCAATCCAGAGAAAATATTGGACAAACTTATAAAAAAATTTCTAGGGAATTCCTGGAAGAAAGACCTCTGACCTCTGACTTCTGATATATAAGCTAAATCGCCAAATTGTTGCATACCTTCAAAATTCGTCAATTGTTGCATACACTATGCTTTTCTTATAAGATGTGCAACAATTGGCAAGTTTTTAAGGTGTGCTACACTTGGCGATTTACCCTACTGCAGTTCTACGCATAATTGTCCCATGTTTATAAAGAATCTCATACAACATGGGACAATTCTTTAATTTTTGCGAGGTTTCCTTAGAAAAATGTGGTGCCATTTGAATTTCGTCAAGGCTTCTTTCCGAAAATCAAGACTGTCCAGTCTCTCCTCAAGTGTCTTGCAGGAATTATTCCTACGACTACTCGAGGAACTCTGGGACGAACTGCTCCAGGAATATTCTTCTTCACATTTCTCCAAGAATCATGCCAATGATTTATCTATCAATTTATCTATCAAATAACCTCTCTAGAGATTATTCCATGTACTAGAATAATTTCGAAAAAACCTGTTCAGGAATCGCTTTGAGAATATCTACACAAATACTTTCGAAAATACCTCCATAACTTCTTGCGAGGGTTCTTCCAACGATGTCTATGATTTTCAATTCTTTAAATTTTTTGGTATTAAAAAAAATGTTAAGAATTTCCCCCTTGCACTTTTTGAGGTTGTCTTCAGGGATTCGTCCAAAAATTTTGTCAGATACTCTTCCGTCCAGGAATACTTTCAAGAATATCTTTGCCATTTCTCTGGAAGATGTTTCTAGGAATCTATCCAACGATTCCTCCGGAAATTATTCAAGGTTTTTCTTTTAAAAACTACCGAAGACGTTACTGGAAAGAATTCCTAGGAGTGCCCTTGGATAAACTTATGCAGGGATCTTCTGAAGTGTTCCAGTAGGGCTTTTAATGAAATTCTTAGGGGGATCCTTTAAAAGAATTGGAGGATGATTTTCAGGACGAATCCTTGAAGATTTTCATGGAAGAGCTTGTTGATAAATGAGGAATTCTAGAAGAAACTCCTGAAAGATTCCAATAGAACATTTCAAACGTTTCTTGGATTATTTTATTTAAAAAATCTAAAAGTAATACTGAATGATCACCCGGATAAACCCTTAAAAGATATACCGGAGGAATTCTCGGAGTAATTTTTGGAAGAGTTTCTGGAGGTTTAGATGGAAGAATCCTAGGGGAAATCCTCTGAGAATATCCTGGAGGAATGCTTGGAAGAATTACAAGATGATTTTTTGAAGTAATTCTTGAAGGATTTCTAAGAGAACCTAAAAATCCCTAAAAATCTCGGAGGAACTCGTAGTTAAATTTCTGAAGGAGGCCCTAGAGAAAAAAAAAACCTGAAGGAGTTCCAGCTTGAATTTCTGAAGGTCCCATTAAACATGGCAAAGATTTGACCAAACAAGCCCAACAAATTTGTGATAATGACAAACAGTCTAATGACACCTTGATAATACTGGAACAATTTCTGGTGATCTCCTGAGTAAATTGTTGGAGAAACTTCTAAAATAATTTCTGAGAAGGCCATTGAAGAGCTTCCAGTGACACTTTTAAATGAAATGGAAGAACATCGGAAAAAGTTTCTGAAAAAAAAAACTTGTGGAAGAATTTTCTGAAAGACGTTCCTGTAAGAATTCGCGGAACAACGCTTCGAAGAATTACAAGAAGACTAGTCAGAACCACTTCTGGAAGAACTTAACGAGGAGTTTCTGAAAGAACACTTCAAGATGCTTCTGAAAGATGTATCGGTGTGTCTTGTGGAAGCATTCTGTGGAGAATTTCCAAAATAATTCTTGGAGAAAACTCTGAAAAAAAAATCTGAAACTGTTCCATAGAGATGGTGGAATTATAGGTAGAACTTGCGAAAAAAATTCGGAATGCTTCTGGAAGAATTTACAGCGCAGAACTCTGAAGAATTCTCAGATGAACTATTGGAGGAATCCCTCGAGAACTCTAGCATGAACTTATGATAGAACTCATGGAGAAAGTTCTGAAAGAATCATCAGAGATTTTTTTTAAGATATCATAGAGACACTTATTGAAGAATTCCAGAGGGCTTTAAAAAAACAGTTTGGGAAAAAATGTCGGAGGAACTTTTGAATTCAAAATAAACTTTTGTAAGCATTTTCCGAGAAACTTCAAGAATGTTTCTCAAAGCAATTCCTGGAAGAATTCCCATAGCAACGCTCTGAAGAATTTCCAAAGGAATTACTGAAAGAATTTTCACAAGTATTTCTGGAAGAATTTCGAAGCACTTCTGGAAGAAATGCCGCAAAAAGTTTCAAAAGAATTCCCGGTAGAATTTCTAGGAAAATTCTCTAAAGAACTTTTGGAAGTATTTTCACAAGAACTTCTGCAAGAATTCCTGATTCTGCTGCCATAGGTAATCCTTCACACTTAAAACAGAATGCCGAGATCGGCTGTGCGGATCTCGGTTAAAGCTCAATTGCTGAAATCTCGGCTAAACGCTTGACGTTTCATGTTTGATGATAGCGGCACCCATGGGTGCTGCTATGAATAAACTTAACTTTTAGCTGATATCTCAGTTAAATTTCGATTGCCGAGCGCTCGGCTGTGCGAATCTCGGTAAAAGAATTGAAATTAGCCGAGCTCAACTGAGTGTGTTGCACTGATGTTGGGCATCAATTCCCGAAGAAACTTCTGGAGGAATTTTCAAAAATATTTCCGAAAGGTTTCAGATGTAAATCCAAAAAAAAAAATTCCAGAGGAATTTTTGACAGATATTTCTGTAAGAATCATAGGAACAATGTTTTGAATAAATACCAGAAGAAGAAGAATTACTGGAAAACTAATTCTGGAAGAACACTTCAAGATATTTCGAAAGATCCCTCGGTGGACAACATCTGGTGGAATTTCCGGAAAAAACTTGTAAAAGCATTCTCTGGAGAATTTTTGAAATAATTCCCGGAAAACCATCTGACCAATCTACTCGTATTTTTTCCTTGTTCATGAAGATTACCATACTACATGGGACAATTACGCGTAGCACGGCAATGCAGAGTTTCTGGCAGAACTTGCGGAAGAAATTCGGGGAAAAATCTGGAACATTTCTCGTTCTCGGAGAAATTTTCGAAAGATTTCCGAAAAAAACATCCGGGGAAATTTCCAAAATTCCAGGACGAACTCCTGCAAGAATTGTCGATTGCAGATATGAATGATTTTTCGAAGAAACATTTTGAATAATTTTCCTGAGCTCCCGGAAGAATTTTCCGAAGAAACCCAGAAAGAGCTTGCGGGCAAAATTCTGGAAATATTTTAGGAGAAACTTTTTGAAAAATTCCCAAAGCAACTTTTGAAAGAATTTTCGGAAATATATGAGAAAGATTTTGCGGACTACCTTCTGAAAGATATTTAACCTTTCAGAACGCGTGCTCGTTTGATCCTAAAACTGCACTGTGTTGTAGTGTTGTACTTTTTACAACGGTGCGCTTCCTGAAGGGTTAAGAATCTAGGTTTCCTGGAGAAACATCTGGGGTAAATTGTCAGAGGTATGAATTCATGCCGAAACCCCTGGAATTTTCAGAGAATCTTCTTTGAGAATTTTCTGATTGAAAATTCCTGCAAGAATTTCTCAGAACTGTTTTTGGGAAACTTTTGAAAGAAATTCCGATTTTTTGGAACGAACTCTCAAAGGAATTTCTAGATACATTATCGCTGTTAGAAATAATTCCCTAGGTTTTTCTGGAAGAATACCGTAAGCTTTTCGTGGAAGAATGTCCGGAGACATTTATTTGAAAAGTCTTCGGAATAACTTCTGGAATAAAATGAAATGACTGGTCGAAGATATCCTGGAAGAACATTTGGAAAAAATCTTGGGGTAAATCAGGGCAGCATTTTTGATGGAGCTATCCAAAACTAGATGAAATTTTGGACGAATCCCAAATTTTTATAGAATTTTCGTAAAAATGTCTAGAGTTCCTGAATCCCTAAGAATATTTGGATAAATTTCAAAAAGAAGAAAAAAATGGAAGGTATTTTCTGAAGAAATTCTGGAGTGATTCTCGGAGGGGCTATTGTAAGAATATTCTAGAGGGTATCGGAAAAAAATCCCAGAGAGATCACTGAAAGAACTCTCGGGCGACTTTAAAACAAAATGCTCGAAAAAAGTTTAAAAGAATAACTGGAGAAATGTTTTCTTGGGGAATATCTGCAAACCACTAGACAAATTCTTGAAAGACGCAGTTCATACATGAAAAAAACTTATAGAACTTCTGGAAGATATTCTACAGGAACTTCCAGAAAAAACTCTCAGTGAAACTTTCCAAAAATATCTGAAATCTGAGGAAACCTTTGGAACAACTCCCGGAGATAAAAGGTACTTTTTAGGTAGCAGAGAAGTGACTGTAGAAGTACATTGAACTTTTTCGTGAAACAAAATCAACTACTTTTGAGATAATATGAGTTAAGAGGTGAATCATGGATTTTTTAAACAAGTTTCACGTCCCCTCTTTATGTTAAAACTATCGAACATACAACATTAATAAATTATTCCAGTGAAATACGCATTTGAAAATACGCATCGATGTTGCCTATAATGGATACCACCAGGGTCCATTATAGGATTATTTACAAATATCTTGGCGCCTATAGTGGACCCCCTATTTGATTTCCATGTTAGCTGTCACGCCGCCGACGGTGCCTATAGTGGACCCTCCCTGTGTGTGCGTATAGTGGACCCTTTTGAGTGTTTAGTCCAGAGTGTCTGAGAACTCATGTATACATGAATGAGACAGTGTGCCATGCGCTTGTTTGAAATGCGACTCAAGAAAAAAATTGAGATTTGAGATCATATCATGCTCATGAAAAAAACAGTCTACGTGCCTCAATGTGACGTCTCATGAGACTCATCTCATTGAGACGCTTTCCAGTTAAAACGAACTGCAGCGAAGTTATTTTAGAGATCCGGAAACTAGTCTCTCACCGGAATTAAGTCAAATACCGAGAGTGATGATTATCCAGGAATCCAATAAACCGGGGACCAATAAACAGCCTCGGTAGTTCGATCATAAAGCTCGATTATCTGGAGATCAAATACATTTTTGCTACGGTTGTATTCTAGGATGTTGATTGGATTCAGAAGCCAATATACCCAATCCTCCGGCCCGGCCCCTCACAATCCTCAATTCGGGCCTGGGTGGTGACGATTTCATTAGTGATAAAGGCACCTCAAAACAACTCTCGGTTCTGGAAGCTCCTTTTCCCTAACCGATGATGAAAAATGTAAGCTGGAAAAGAAGGAACCTTTATAGAAACCGGGGGGGAATGACATGACATAAACGTTCCGGGCATGAACGTTGATGTCATTTCCTATCAACTCATGCGGTCCTCCCTTCATTTCTCTCCGTTGGTCAAACATAACATGCCCTAAAACGGAAGCACACGAGGTGACAAAACCGTACGAACTGCAACAGCAGTCCTACGGAATCTCCCATGACCTAACGGACATAATATCGTCACTTGGGAAGAATCCCCTGCCAGTATTGTTCCTCTTACCACTTTTCGTTTGAGACCATTCGTAAACCACGTAGACTTTTTGAGGGGAGGGGGGGAGTCTGGCCAAAGTTTACGCTCCATACACCCCCGGAACACTCCAACCAAATCCCAGCTGAATATCATCCGGAAATTTCATGATAGTGAAGAATCAAACCGATATCGGCTAATAACTAGCTGTATCTGGAGCTTGTCTCATTGAGATGTCTCATTGAGACTCGCAATGCTAATGTGACGTGCACAAACATAGCGAGTCTCAAGCTCAAGGAATTTTAATGTGCTCACCGTCAACTTTTCTCAATCTCATATTGAGATTTGTGCGTACATATACTCTGGACTGTTTACATTCATTAAATAGTTAAAATAACCGATTGTTGCGGCCACTGGGTCATTTGTTTGCCAGGAACTGCTGTGTAGCAATGTAATTGATGTTCCCCCAGTGGAAGTTGCCTGGAAACAGTTGATTTGGGCATTTATATTTGAGTTTTTCTGAAGGGGGTCCACCATAGGCGCAGGGTCCACTACTAGCACAACCCCTAATTGTTTTCAATGTCAACTAGATTGCAACTCAGGATAACCTAGGATATTCCAACTGATCTGATGATATCTATCGATCTCCCAGAAGATTCGCTGGTCATGATAGATTACAAATCGTAGTTTTCTGCAGCGAAAAAAGTATTTTTTAAAATTGGTAGACTTTAGGATGTACGTACACTCAAGAACGATTTGGATGATCTAGAATATCTGAATTGGTCTGATAATACCCATGGAATTTTCAGGAGATTCACTGGACATCATAGATTTATATGGTAGCTTTGAATAATGTAAGAGGCAATCTTTGAACTCGTAGACTTCAAGATGTACTCTCACGAACGGTTTGGATGACCTAGGACATCCCAATAGGTCTGGTAATGCCCATGGAACTTTCAGGAGATTTGTTGGACATGATAAATTACGTATCATAGCTCTCTATAATGAAAAATAAACTACACTCCCGTTCAAAAGTTTGGGGTCACCCCCTCAAAAACATGTCATTTTTTTAGGCCCATATCTCCGCCAATTAGCGTCCGATTTCAAAACCCTAGGTTTCATTCAAAAGATAATAAGTCAAAGAAACTTTGAACATGATTTAAAAGAAACTTTTTCAAAAAATTTTGTATGTAAACTTAATTCAAAGTTGCCAAATTTTCTAAAAAATGAATATAAACTTACGGCAGTGTCGCTAGAAGTTGGGTCGACCAAATTTTAAGATGAGAGCGGTAATATGACCCATTTGCTATTAGCTTTCAACTGCTTTTTACAGAACTTAGCTAAAAAATCTAGAAAAAAAAGTTATTAAGTAAATTAATCCTTGATGTCATCGACCAAAAGTTTGGGGTCACCCCTCAATATAATGTATCGGCCAAAAGTTTGGGGTCACTTTCGTAAAACATGGAAAAGTGATTTGGTGATATCTTCGTCATCTATAGTTCAATTTTAATTTTTTTAGGCTCATTTCCAAGATAATTAACTAAATTTACGTTTGATGTCTTTAGCTTAACGTATCTAAGTTTTAGTGTGTAAATTTCAACAAATATGTGTGGTTCAATGTCTATGCAGTAAGTATCATTCATTTTGTTTCAAATAAGCCAAGAAGAATTAAAATTGAATGAAAGATGACAAAGATATCAACAAATCAGTTTTCCATGTTTTACGATAGTGACCCCAAACTTTTGGCCGATACATCATATTGAGGGGTGACCCCAAACTTTTGGTCGATGACATCAAGGATTAATTTACTTAATAACTTTTTTCTAGATTTTTTAGCTAAGTTCTGTAAAAAGCAGTTGAAAGCTAATAGAAAATGGGTCATATTACCGCTCTCATCTTAAAATTTGGTCGACCCAACTTCCAGCGACACTGCCGTAAGTTTATATTCATTTTTTAGAAAATTTGGCAACTTTGGGTTAAGTTTACATACAAATTTTTTTGAAAAAGTTTCTTTTAAATCATGTTCAAAGTTTCTTTGACTTATTATCTTTTGAATGAAACCTAGGGTTTTGAAATCGGACGCAAATTGGCGGAGATATGGGCCCAAAAAAATGACATGTTTTTTAGGGGGTGACCCCAAACTTTTGAACGGGAGTGTATACCGTTATATCTGTAGACTTCAGGGCGTAAACTCAAGAACGGTTTGGATAACATAGGATATCCGGAAAAAATATTCTTCACCATATTTTACATTTTTATGGTTTTTTAGCACCAAATCTATAGAAATGCGTAAAAGAAACTATATATTAATGCTTGGAAAAATTCAGGACTTCAGTATTCAAGAACAAAATGACAGTTGAATGGCTATAATGATTGCTTTTCTGGCAAATTGTTGCACAAATAACTGAGTGTAGAGTGTAAACAGACGTTTTTATTCCAGCAGACACTGTTATATTGCATTCCCAACAGCAGTTCCAACAGAGGCTTTCAAGTGGCCCATTGTTGCCCGGAAAACGTTCAACCTTGCTCCCATATACCTACGTAGTTATATCCTGTTGCTGCCCCATACACGATCTCTATGTTTAGAACCAACCGACCGTTTTTGCTGTTGTTTCATCTCTGGATGTCCGGTCCGGTTTTGGTTTCAGTTCAGTCTAGTCAAGTCCAGTCAAGTGCGAGTTCCAGGGAAAATTTACCGACTAAAATTTCCTGCTGCGAAATTAGCCGTGAAGTTGATGTTGATGGTGGTGGCTGCCAGTGCATGGCTGGACTCTGGTTTCTCATGTGATGCTGCTGTTGACCCGGGGTTTAACAGCTCTGGGTCCACACACCCGTGGGCACATTTTATGGAATGACGCAACCGATAAACTAGGATTTCGCTTGCTGCCGGCCTACATGGACTCAGCTGTTTTATGCATCACAGCATCAAATGGGATGTGTTCTATATTATCTCGGGGTGCTACTAGCAGGTTTATGTTTGCAATACACTGAACAATCAATGGACGTGATATTTCCATTTGAATGGTAAAATGGTTTTGAAAGGAGAATTTGAACGTTTGCAGTTTGAAATTTCAAGCGGGTGATTGATACGTTTGTGGAATAATTGAAATGATACAGATACACCGAATTCATTGAAGATAATTCGGTTTGCTGGATTTCCATTTGAACAGATATGCGCACCATAATGCTGTTTCGATTGAGTAATTTGTGGAAGTTTGGTAAGGTCATTCCATTTTATTAACATGAAAAATATACAATTATTTGCAAATTGTAACTGTTTTTTTTTCTTAACATTTTTTTTTATTTATTTTTATTTTTGCAGAGTTTATCGTCATGCGACGTTATTCTTTGTTATTACTACTCCTCCCAGTCTGCTCCGCTTAATTTACGCCTTTAATTTCCCCGAAACACCATCTGTTTAGCTGCAGTTTCTGCTCCAAACAAGCTCCCACGTGACTATTGCAGCAGCATAACTGAATCAACAACGAACGGGAGCATTTGGTTGCTAGCTCTCGTCGTGCTGCCGTTCCTAACTATATGAAGCCGAAACCCCTAACACCAAGCCTACACGCGGACATAAATTTGCCCAAAATGTGGCGCACTCCCGCTTTGCAATGTGTGCAATCCAATTTGCGAAGCACACCCCTGGGGGTTGTTTTCCTTTTACTTACGACCGACGACGATTACTACGATTCAAGGCGCGTGGCGAACACGGTTCCACTACTCTCTGTGTAGTGCTTTTCCCGGAGAAGTAGATTCCATTCCCATACTTACCTGGTTATTCCGCTGCTGGTGTGCTTCTCTTTATTGACTGGTGGTAGCTTGCGACAGGGAATTTGGTGGAGTTATTGAGGGGCCAAGGGCTGCCATGGGAGAAACATCAACAATGACGATGAGTTTATTGTAGGTATGACGACATGCCTTCTGAAAAAGTAATACTTGATAAAGACAGGGATGAAATCAAAAAGTTCTTGATTATCTCTTTATGAAATTTATAAAGAATCATCACAAAAAATCGATGACCACTAAACTTCATAAAATTCACTATAAGTTTTGTGAATTTTCCAAAAAATGTATTTTTATTTATTTATTTACAGCTTTGGCGACGACTGTTTGGTAGACTTTTTTGGGTATTTTTGTGGCGTTTCAGTCTTTTCGGGGATCAAAAACAACTATATGTTTTCTATTTCCAACGTTTCGATCCTTATTGGATCTTCTTCAGGGTTCCAAAAAACGGACAAATTTGTAAGTAGTAAGTGACAATTAGGTATTCCTTAATTAACAATAACTTCTTATAGCAAAAACAAGGAATGACAGTTAAAATGTTTCAAAAAACAACTACTAGACGAAGAAACAACAACTTATTCGGTATGTGTTAAGTGTTGCGTAATGTGTTAAAAACCAGTGTAAACGTCCAATAAAATTACAGATTCCCTGAAGAACGTTGGAAAGAAACGTTTGAAATAGAAAACATATAGTTGTTTTTGATCCCCGAAAAGACTGAAACGCCACAAAAATACCCAAAAAAGTTTATTTATTTATTACATGAAGCATGTTATATTATATTGTGACAATACGTAAAAATGTTACTTACCCATTATTAGTTTCTTGAAGATGAAACAACTTCAGGCTAAAAATCTCCCTAATAAAGCCAATTGAAATGCATCAGTTTCCAAAAAAATAATATATGTGGGCAAAATCCACTGGCAAACAATATGAAGTATTTTCATCCTGAAACCTGATACTGTAAATAGCTGATCAAGTAGCCGAGATAGGGTGACGAAGGGTATTATCGGCAGGAGAACAATCTTCGTCATGAGGGGTTTTTGTCGGCCAAATTTCCTGAAACTTGGTCATATAACTCAGCATGGTTGGGAAGGATTTGAGGCCAACTCTGAGTTCAACAGCTTTCATAAAACCCCTCATGACGAAGTGAACAAAATTGCTGAAAATACACATTTTGCCCTATTACAGTTTCTGCAAAGAGTCTCCAGTTAACCAATCCGCCAATCCAGAGACGGCGGGTTCGATTCCCGATCCGGTCGGGACAATTTTCTTGACTCCCTGGGCATAGTGTTTCATTGTGCTTGCCTCACAATATACAAAATCGTGCAATAGCAGGCAAAGAAAGTCTTTCAATTAATAACTGTGGAAGTTCTCAAAGAACACTAAGCTGAAGAGAGGCAGACCAAGTTCCAGTGGGAAACTAGTGCCATACAGAACAAGAAGAAGAAGAAGAAGTTTCTGCAAAAGGTCCGAAGTTTCATGTATTGACAAAATTTTAAAATCCAAATAATAAATCACATTACCTATAACATTTGAAAACCTACCGCAAATCTCATGTTTTTAACTAAAGTGATGCTGATTCCTGGGTAGGGTGGCCCACACTTATATGAAAAACGAAAATTTCGAAAAATTCCAAGTCTTGCCTCCTGAATAAAATGTTTTGGACTCCCAGAAGCTACGTTTAAAATTTGAGCAAAATCGTTCAAGCCTAAGGGGGCGCTCAACAAGCTTGAAGATGTATGGGAAAACGTGGCCAAATGTACGCATAAATCTTAAGTTTTCTATTGTGGCATTGTAAGCGTTCAACAATTAAACCCTTTGGTATTATTGTAGGTGACTATATAGCAAAACGGCCGTTCATAAACCACGTAGACTTTTTGGGAGGAGGGGTGGATCTGGCCAAAGTCTACGCTCCATTCAAATTATTTTTTTTTTGTATGGACAAAAGTCTACGAGGGGAGACGGGGGTCTGAGATGACCAAATTTTGGTCTACGTGGCTTATGAACAGCCCCAAACAACTTTATCGAAACCGCAAAGTGGTCCGACGCCTGATAATAAAGTTATACCCTTGGTTAAAGTGAGGCGAGACTTTTTTTTTGGTTTTTCCAGTACATGTAAAGGAATAATGTCAATAACAAAATCTCAATACCCCGCCTCACTTTGCCTAGAGTCTAACTTTTTTTGCACCCGTTAGATCACTTTGCGGTCTTCGACAAAGTAGTTTGACATATAGTCATCTACAAGAATAACAAAGGGTTTAATTGTTGATCGCTTACAGTGCCACCTGGCGGCAGAAAATCGAAAACTTAAGAAGACTTCTGCACATAACATAAATGGAACTCCATAGCACAGACAAACAGACGTATCACTTGGAACAAATTGCGATAAAAATCATCGTCACGAAAACATAATCGCCAATGCTAACCAGGCTGTATTACGCAAACCACTCAGTAGGTGGCGGTAGTGAGAAAACGTCAAACAGGAGCAAAAACGATGTGAGCGCCATGACCGAGCGATTTGCGAACTACAAAACATTTGAACTAATCGTTAAAAAGGGTAACGATGAGAAGTGGGTAGAGAGAGACGTCTGTTTGTCTGTGTCCATAGTCAGAGCGAAGAAAAAGTTGTATAATTTTCCAGTACGCGAAACTGGTATATCTTTTATAAAAGGCGCCGAACTGTCATTTATTTTGGTAAACAAAAAACATCTGATCCAACCAGTATTCCAGTTTTGGCAAAGAATACAGGAACGAAGATTGGCATTTGAGACATGCGCAAAATTAGCAGCTGGAAATCCATTTATTCATTTTGTCATAAATTCATTAAAATCTTAAAATGTGTTATTATCCACGTTTCACATATCGATCTTTCTTATGTAATGCAAGGAAAAGTTGTTTTGACCTTAGTTTACAAAGTTTCATCACAATTTATATCCTGTTCTAGATCTCCATGTGCTACCAGTCTAGATCTATGAAGTCTTTGTTTTAATTCACAGCAATGAAAAATGGTATGCAAGCTGAAAAATGGTATGGCAATATTGTTATAACGCATTTGGCATTTCGATGCCCTGTATTCCAGAGTACAGAATCGGAAAGGCATCAACTTTTTGAGCCAGAGTTCCACTTATGTTATGTGATTTCTGCGTACATTTGGCCACGTTTTCCCATACAAATTTTAAGCCTGTTGAGCGCTCCTTAGGCTTGAACGATTTTGCTGAAATTTTGAACGTAACGACTGATTCAGGAAGTAAGACTTGGTATTTTTCGATTTTTTTGTTTTCCATATAAGTGTGGGCCACCCTACCCAGGAATCAGCATCACTTTAGTTAAAACATGAGATTTGCGGTTGGTGTTTAAATATTATAGTTAATGTGATTTATTATTTGGATTTTAAAATTTTGCCAATACATGAAACTTCTGACCTTTTGCAGAAACTTCTTCTTCTTCTTTGTTCATTCTGGGAGTCCAAAACAGCTAAATCCGGAGGTAAGACTTGGTATTTTTCGAAATTTTTGTTTTTCATATAAGTGTGAGCCGCCCTATACCTGGGTTATTTCTACTTAGTATCAACGGGTTTCATCCCTCCCGAAAAATAGAACTCAAATTTTGTGAGTTAATGTTATGTGGTGCAGCGATAAAAAAACACAACAGGTTAAAAAATGAAAATTCAAGAGACAAGCGTCAAAAGGCTTATTACCAATAAAACAGAAATTTTTTGGTATGACTTTACTTGCCCTTATTGACCTATTAGACCTGTTGAAAATGCTTTGACATCCATGTGCACAACAGAACATGTGCTCGATGAACAAATTGAGATTTGAATTATGAAAAGAAATCTACGTACTCCGGTAAGACTCGAACTCGAGAGTCCGACTGCACACTAATTGTCATACCAATAAGTGATTGGGAGACGGTGCCCGAAGCTCTTGACAGTTAAAAATAATTTCCTCTCCCGCTTTGACACACATGTGCACAACAATGCACAGGGGATGGCCAAAATGTTTGAGATAGGCAACTTTTATTCTCCCACAAAAAAATTCAACATACTGTAACTTTTCATAGAGTGCATCAAAAAATCTCAAATTTTGACTGTTTGTCAATCTATTATGTGTGCAGCTTGGTACAAATTTGGGCTCGATTGATTAATTTTTCGCGAAGTTAGAACCGTTCGCGTAAAACATTATTTTTTAGACAACGCATTTTTGAGCTGTCATATCTCGGAAACCAGTGAACAAAATTGAATGAATTTTTTAACGTTTATCAACAATATATTGATACTCAATACGACGTTATAAAATGTAATATTTTCTCACGGCGAATTAAGTTATATCGGGTTGAAATTTTTACCCATATAGAGGAAAATAAGTAAAATTTACAATACCACACAAAAATTATTAAATGTGTCCTTCCTTCAATCTAAATAGGCTCTAATATATCTGATTAGAGATAATTTGAGAACAGAAGTGGAAAATCTTTGGAGATCAACACTAAAATTTATTCACATTAATGTAAAAAACCCAGATTAATCCACCTAGTGGTGATAGTGCCTTTCTCGTCGAATATGTACTCAACATTTTTTCCGTCGCCATAAGCCGAAGTGTTCCTGAATCCTGAGAATACTCTAGAACGGAATAAATCTCATTTTCTTCTTTTGTCACAGTGCTCGTGGACTCGTCAATGGGGGTGGAGTTGATAAATAATAAATGTATTTGATGAAAAAAATCTCAAACAATTAAGCAAAGCCGCTTAACTCATCGGATTTGATAAGAAATTTTCTGAAAGACTCTAATTTCACCTTAAAATTGAAAAATTTATTGGTTTTTTTTGTGCCCTCTCTCAAAATGTTGAATTCCGACCAAAATTTCCAAGAGGGGCCCCTCTGGACTTAAGAGAAAATCGAAATTTGTGTCGGCCTTGATCAGAAAAGCAAGAATTTTATCAAAGCCATAATCGAATTTGGAAACTTATTGATGGCTCATATTCCGAAGCAATGTTAAACGTATAAGCAGAACTGAAAAATATCAAACCTCTCAATTGACTGCTTGACCACCTTCACTAGCACTGGATGCCGATCATTATCAAGACATTTTGGCAAATTTTTTTCTGCACACTTTTGCCTATATTTTATTATCATTAGTTATAAGATTCATGTAAAATTTGACAAAAAAAAATGCGAGTGAAATTTCCCATAATAAAACCCATTCAAATTTCAACCGTGTTACAGAGCGCGAGGGCTCAACCAGTTGCATTGCAAATTGTTTGCAGTAATTTTAGGTGCTATAAAATTTATTTTTTTCCATACAATGTTGATCCATCCTACTGTATAATGACGCTTCAGGAATCTAAAATGGTGTAAATTGACAAGATCGCTTAAATTTTTATCAAGATTTTGTTCTTTTACACACATTAATCGCTTGCATCAATTTTGTTGACCTGTGTAATTACAGCAATGCATCCAATCCTGATTCTGCAACACTGCTGGTAATCTTAAGTGTGATCAGGGACTATTTTCTTGCTGCCCGTTTATCTGGTTAACGAACATTTTTGATGAGTTGTTGCTTCGCATGCATGAGTTTGATTTAGTTTTTTAATTGGTCACTTCCGACGGGACACCTGGAACCGGTTCCGGAACACAATCGGTTTAGATACGGTATGAAACTATTTTCTTGCCTACCATTCATCTGGTTATCGAAAAAACCGCTTTTTGATGTGTCACATGCCTGGGTTTGGTTCACCTTTTTGATTGGCCACTTCCGGCAGGGCATCCGGAACCGGTTCCGGAATACAAATAGTTCAGATATGGTTTGAAACTATTTTCTTGCTTACCGTTTATCTGGTTATCGAAAAAGCCGCTCTTTGATGTGTTGCATGCATAGGTTTGGTTCACTTTTTTAATTGACCACTTCCAGCGGGACATCCGGAACCTGTTCCGGAACACAACCGGTTTAGATATAGTCTGAAACTATTTTCCTGCTTACCGTTCATTTGATTATCGAAAAAGCCGATCTTTGATGTGCCTCATGCCTGGGTTTGGTTCACTTTTTTAATTGGCCACTTCCGACAGGACATCCGGAACTGGTTCCAGAACACTACTGGTTCAACCATGGTCTGAAACTATTTTCCTGCTTACCGATCATCTGGTT
The DNA here is from genome assembly GCF_035046485.1 of Aedes albopictus. Taxonomy (NCBI): domain Eukaryota; kingdom Metazoa; phylum Arthropoda; class Insecta; order Diptera; family Culicidae; genus Aedes; species Aedes albopictus. The sequence goes on from NC_085137.1 coordinate 41,243,714, forward strand.
ATCGAAAAAGCCGCTCTTCGAAGTGTCGCATGCCTGCGTTTGGTTCATTTTTTTAATTGGCCACTTCCGGCAAGACCTCCGGAACCGGTTACGGATCACAACCGGTTCAGTTACGGTCTGAAACTATTTTCCTGCTTACCATTCATCTGGTTATCGAAAAAACCGCTCTTTGATGTGTCGCATGCCTGGGTTTGGTTCACTTTTTTAATTGGCCACTTCCGACAGGACATCCGGAACCGGTTCAGGAATACAATTACTTCAGATATGGTCTGAAACTATTTTCTTGCTTACCGTTCATCTGGTTATCGAAAAAGCCGCTCTTTGATGTGTCGCATACCTGGGTTTGGTTCACTTTTTTAATTGGTCACTTGCGGCAGGACATCCGGAACCGGTTCCGGAACATTACCGGTTCAAACATGATCTGAAATTATTTTCCTGCTTACCATTCATCTGGTTATCGAAAAGGCCGCTCTTCGATGTGTCGCATGCCTAGGTTTGGTTCACTTTTTTAATTGGCCACTTCCGGCAGGACATCCGGAACCGGTTCCGGAACACTACCGGTTCAAACATGGTCTGAAACTATTTTCCTGCTTACCATTTAACTGATTATCGAAAAAGCCGCTATTTGAAGTGTCGCATGCATGGGTTATGTTCACTTTCTTATTTGGCCACTTCCGGCGGAACACCCGGAACCGGTTCCGGAACACAACCGGTTCAGATATAGTCAGAGACTATTTTCCTACTGCCCATTCATCAGAAAATCTAAAATGCCGTGGTTTGATGGGTCGCATGTATGGGTTTGTTGCATTTTCATATCTGGCCCCTTCCTGAGGTACCGGTCCGGAACACCTAAATGGCCATAACTCCAGAACGGCTGGACCGATCTGAACCATTTTCAATAGGAAACAATGGGACAATGTACCCCGTCGAATGAACCATCGGTCGTTGAAATCGGTTCATATTTACTATCTAAAAATGAGGTGACCTTTTTGTACACATACACACACACACATACATACACACACACACACACACACACACACATACATACACACAGACATCATCTCAACTCGTCGAGCTGAGTCGATTGGTATATAACACTTGACCCCTCCGGGGGCTCTATCAAATTTTCGTTTTTGGAGTGAACATATAGCCTTTCGGTACACCTTGGTGTACGAGAAAGGCAAAAATACATTTTTTCGAGAAAAGTCCAAAAAGTGTCAATCCATGATAACTTTTTTCAACGTTTAAAAAGTATATATGTTTTAATAGTTTGTGAAGCATTTACATATTGTTAGTGTACGTTCAAAATTTCATTGAATTCGGTTTACTGGTTTCCGAGATATGACAGCTCCAAAATGCGTTGTCTAAAAAAAGGTGTTTTACCCGAACGGTTCTAACTTTGCGAAATATTAATCAATCAAGCCCAAATTTGTACCAATGATGCACATATAATAGGTTGATAAACAGTCAAAATTTTAGATTTTTTGATGCACTCTATGAAAAGTTACAGCACGTTGATTTTTTTTGTGGGAGAAAAATAGTTGCCTATCCCAAACATTTTGGCCATCCCCTGTATGTGTTAGGAGGTTTGAATTGTGAAACGAAGAAAACCATGTGCGACTGTGGAATCGAGTTCAGTTTTAGGCCTGCTGGTGACGGAGATAGTCGAGTGACTCCGTAGCTTGAAGGAATAGAAGCGCCCGTCTAGCGAATTGGGAGTCGTGAGTTCGAGTCTCACCGGAGTACGTAGATTTCTTTTCATAATTCAAATCTCAATTTGTTCATCGAGCACATGTTCTGTTGTGCACATGGATGTCAAAGCATTTTCAACAGTGTAATTTCCCACATGGCTTGGCCAGCCAAAGCAAAATCAAGGAATTGACATCTATTGGACCTAAGGCTTGTTCACTTTAACCATTGCATTGATGGTAGTATAGCTGCCACTGCGAAATGTGTAATACTGTAACTCAAACCTACACGAATGTCCTAAGATTTTCTTTGAGAACGCGTAGTGAAATAAACGAGTATACTTAAAATTCGATGATTCAGTTTGTGTTCCATTGACAAATCGGGTTAATTTTTTTTAATTATCATTTGTTTTGGTGGGATTTGAACCCACGTATGAGTTCTGCTAGTCCTACTCGTTAACCAAATTAATCACAGAAATAGCTGCGATGCCAATCTGATGAATAGAAATGCAATGATTAATGATGAAATAAAATTGACTAATTATATTAAAAAAATACATGGCCAACTGAAATTTTGATTGAGCAACGTTTCGGTCGCATATAGGACCTTCATCAGGGTCTCAATTATTACAGATTTTTCGTCCTGTGTGTTCTGGTGAACAAAGGTTGTCCAGCGGATTGAATTTTCCCTCACAGCAGTTAACGGTTGGAATTCGGTAACTGTGGAATACCCCTTCCGGAATTTTACCGCTCTGGTATTTGACACCTTGCGCTTGATCGTACAGTTATCGAATCCCAACCATTAACTGCTGTGAGAGAAAATTCAATCCGCTGGACAACCTTCGTTCAACAGAACACACTGGACAAAAAATCTGTGATAATCAAGTCCCCGATGAAGGTCCTATATGCGACCGAAACGTTGGACAAGATTAAATAACAGTATTTGAATTTTGTCGAGACTGAAAAAGCCATTTAGAAGTTACATTCCATTACAGTCGCAACCATAACTGCTGAAAATTTTTGTACAGAACATAAGAAAATCAATTTCTACAATTTCGAAAAATATAAAATTTACTAAAATTAAACATCTTGCGTTGACTACAAATTTTTAATCTTTCTGCATGAACAGAAAGCTGAATATAATATGTTTCGAACATTCTGAAACTAATTTTTGCGTCAGAATGATGGAAGTCGACATATTGGTAAGTATATGGGGCGATCCCCCTGAATTGTAGCAAAATTTCAAAAAGTAATGCAAATATAAAATAATAGGGGGATTAAGGGCATAATGGACATTCTAAGCAAATGAGTATGTTAGGCCTGTATAAAAGACAAAACTTAACTTAACAAACTTAACATATCATCAGTTGGCTTACAACTTTAACTTGTTTCCTACGTATTTCAATCACTTACAACAGGTAGAATGTAATTATTGCGAAGAAATAATGAATTGTAAACCGTGTGTTTTTCGGGGCTGGCAGAAAAGGTACGGGGCATAATGGACACCCCTGCATATTTTATGCTGTATCTTTGATAATATCGACCAGTTAAGTAATTTGCCTACGGAAATCAATACCACAGATATAATACTCCATCTTAGATGAGTTTACATAACATCAAAGTTAATTAAATAAATTTTAGGCTAAAATAATCGGATTGATTTTTTCCAAACTCTCTAAAACGCCTAATAGTATGCAACGCGCGTGTGTTCATTTCGCCCCGAATCGACTACAACATTGAAATTGCTATTTTGAATAAGTTTTGATAAAAAATATTAAACTTCATCCATGGCTAAATCTGCGTATACATGTAGATAAGCTAACAATTCACTTGTTTGAGGACATAGTTGCAGACGTTCAAATATGGCAGCCAGTTTGGCAGTCACACACTCTCTTGCCCCTCTCTCCCCTCGCGACAAATTTAGGTGAGCAAGGAGATTGACTAACAAATTGATTAAAAAAATGCAATCTTACCTGCTTCAATGCATTGCGGTTGCTACTCGTGGTAGATGAATAAATTTCGGGTACTTTGGAAGAAACTGCTTTCAATTATCCACTGCATTTTCACTAATTCGTACTAATTTTCTCCACTCACCTCAACTTTTTTCCGCTCATTTTTTTCCATATCACTGTTTTGTTCTTTTATTCGCCGCCAATCACGGTGAAAAGTTGATCGATTGTGGGAAACTGTCCCATCTTACGCTTAAACAAGCGTTTATTGCCGAAAAACTTCCAGTTTTCCACTTTTGTGGTCGAAAAACTGATGCAATTTCAATCGCGGTTATTTACAACTGAAAAGCCTACCGTTGAACTGAGTGATATTTTGCACTGCTGGGTGGACTTGTCCAAATCGCTGTTCAAATTTTCCGTGAAACAAAGTTGTGTCTGTACCAATCATAACAACTATTTTGAATTTTATATTTCTATTGCGATATCTATATATTACAGAACTATTTTATGCTGTTTATGAGTTGTAACTGTGACAAATTATGCCACTCCATACCACGGTAGGTTGTTATGGTTTGAGAGAAAAAGTGAGAGAGAGGAGAGAAGAGAATATTGTCAAAAAACTTGAATAAAGCAGCGCACAGTGGGACAAATATCAACAATATTGTGCAAACATATTGTATCTGATTGGATTTTAGAAAAAAAAATGTGTCAATGAACCAAAAAATTCCTTCATATATATGCTAACATTCAAATGTGTGAACAGAATACTGCTTACAGTTCACGCGGTTCAGTTTGGCAAAACTATTTTATTCGTTTCTTTGACTAAGTTACACAACACTATGCGACGATCAATTTGTTTTGATTGAGTGGGTAGCTAGGTGGGGGAGTCGTGCGAGTACAAGGCTTTTTGTTATGCTCTCTAGCAACCTTCACCTTAAACGCTCGTAATACCTTATTTGCTGCTGCTTCGAAATTATAAGAAATCCACCATATTTCAATGATATTTTTGTTATTTTGAAGGTATATAAATGGTACTTTTGAAAAATAGAACAATGAGTTGTTCCTTTACACTTATGCATCAAAAGTTTAACATAAAAGTCAACGGCTTCGACAAAAACAGGGGTGTCCATTTCGCCCCGGGTGTCCATTATGCCTCTAATCCCCCTATATTATAAACATGTTTCAAAAAAGTTTCATTTTAATATAATCTTTCTGAAAATTAAAAGTACTTGTAGTACTCATGCTTTAAAATGTCTGTTTTGCACTTTTTTGACTTCTAGCACAATACCAAATTCGTACTACAAAATGGATCATTTTTGACAATTGTTGTATTCCAACTCAATACAATCGGTTATCCAAACAAACGATAAGATTTGAATTAACTTATAGCAACTAAAATCACGCGCCATTAATTGGCTCGGTAGCTTAGCTGGTACAGTACTTGTCTTGCGTATGAGTTCAAATCTCACCTGAGCTGTGGATTTTTTCCCAATTTACCGACTACAAAAATTATATCAAGTTTGTATCATTTTGTGTTATGATGTTATAATATTTTTCTCTAACTTATTATGTTATAAACTAGCTGCAGGATGATGTTAAAATAACTAACTAAATTGTAAAAAAAGTACACTGGTCTAATCAAGATTTTATATTATTTTGTTGTAATCATATCAAAATTATAACAAAATGTGATATGAATTTTAGCCTCTGGATCACTGGTTTCTATCATAATTTGATATAATTTACATTATTTCTCAAATGTCGAAGAATCAAAACTAAATTATAATACAATGAGTTATGAAACAACATAATGTGATATAATTGAGCTATAGTATTTTGAAATCACCAAGGATGTTGAACATGGTTATATCACAATGAGTTATAAATATTATGATTTGTTATTTTATTTGTTGTTTTTGTCATATTTTTGTTTCAATTTTCTAGTCGGGTAACCAATAATTTATCCATCTGTCCACGTTGAGTTATTTGAAAATCCTAATTGACCACATGGATTGGTTTTTATTACCGAAAATTTACACTTTGAGTGAGTCAAAAGAAATAGTTTTTCAGGTCGAATTTCGTCCATAAGCACGCATATTTTGTGACGTAGTTGAAGGAAGGGAGTCCTCCTAAAATTCAGAAAATTGGGATAAAATCGATGCAGCTTATCCCAATTTGGTCTATTTACTTAAAAGTAGTGCATTGGGGGTGGAAGCTCAGGTAAAATATTATCTCCTGGGCGCCCATCAAAAACACCACCCCCGGCGAAGAATGGCGCTTGAGCCTAGCTATTTAGCACTGTAGTTGGAGGAAATGCCAATGCAGAACCCGTAGCTTCCGGGAAGGTAAGCCCAGCTCCCTGGGTTAGTGGGTTGGTATCAGGCCCTGCGAGCCAGCCGTAAAAAAGACTAGCACCGGAAAATCAACAAGAGAAGAATGCGAACCGATACCAATGGTCGTCGCCGAAAAGGGACTTGCGATTGGAAGCTCGGTACGTGGAACTGCAGATCTCTCACCTTCATCGGGAGCACCCGCATACTCGCCGATATACTGAAGGACCGCGGGTTCGGAATCGTAGCGCTGCAGGAGGTGTGTTGGACAGGATCTATGGAGCGAACGTTTAGAGGTAATCATACCATCTACCAGAGTTGCGGCAACACACGTGAGCTGGGAACAGCTTTTATAGTGATGGGCGACATGCAGAGGCGCGTGATCGGTTGGTGGCCGATCGACGAAAGAATGTGCAGGTTGAGGATCAAGGGCCGATTCTTCAACATTAGCATAAACAACGTGCACAGCCCTCACTCCGGAAGCACTGATGATGACAAAGACGCATTTTACGCGCAGCTCGAACGCGAGTACGACCGCTGCCCAAACCACGACGTCAAGATCATCATAGGGAATCTAAACGCTCAGGTAGGCCAGGAGGAGGAATTCAGACCGACGATTGGAAAGTTCAGCGCCCACCAGCTGACGGACGAAAATGGCCTACGCCTCATCGATTTCGCCGCCTCCAAGAACATGGCCATTCGTAGCACCTTCTTCCAGCACAGCCTCCCGTATCGTTACACCTGGAGATCACCACAACAAACGGAATCGCAAATCGACCACGTTCTGATTGATGGACGGCACTTCTCCGACATTATCGACGTCAGGACCTATCGTGGCGCTAATATCGACTCTGATCACTACCTGGTGATGGTTAAACTGCGCCCAAAACTCTCCGTTATTAACAATGTACATTACCGGCGGCCGCCCCGGTACGATCTAGAGCGACTGAAGCAACCGGATGTCGCCACCGCATACGCGCAGAATCTCGAGGCAGCGTTGCCGGGCGAGGGTGTGCTCGATGTGGCCCCTCTAGAGGACTGCTGGAGTACAGTGAAAGCAGCCATCAACAACGCAGCCGAGAGCACTATCGGGTACGTAGAACGGAGTCGACGAAACGATTGGTTCGACGAGGAGTGCAGAGCGGTTCTGGAGGAGAAGGATGCAGCGCGGGCGGTAATGCTGCAGCATGGAACCCGACAGAATGTGGAGCGATACAGACAGAAGCGGAAGCAGCAGACCCGTCTCTTCCGGTAGAAAAAGCGCCGCCTGGAAGAAGCGGAGTGCGAGGAAATGGAACTGATGTGCCGTTCACAGGAAACACGTAAGTTCTACCAGAAGCTCAACGCATCCCGCAAAGGCTACGTACCGCAAGCCGAAATATGCAGGGATACGGAAGGGAGCTTCCTGACGGACAAACGTGAGGTGATCGAAAGGTGGAAGCAGCACTTCGACGAGCACCTGAATGCCGAAGAGAATGTAGGCACGGAGGACCAAGGCAGCGGAGGAAATGACTATGTTGGTGCAGCAGAGGACAAGGCGTGGAGCGCAGAGAGCACGATGGGCGGACCAGGTGGAGCGTGATCTGGCGAGTGTTGGGCGTGACCGAGGATGGAGAGCTGCAGCTGCAAATCGAGTATTATGGCGACAAATTGTTGATTCAGTATTATCATGAATTTGATGTGAACTAAATAAATGAAATAGTGCATTAGGTTGAACAACTTGTCCAATTTTGAAGACCTTTTCCCCAAAGATGGTGGAAAGGAAAAAGATGAACGATGCCCATCTCCAGGCGACACGAATAACGCTGCTCTGGTGAACCTAAACTTAACTAATACACTCCTAATTCATTTTAAGGAAAATTTCAAAACAAACGCAAAAGCGTGAGTGCTGCTAAACTTTTTTCACACAAGCTATCGATTCAGTGATACGTAAACCAATTTCTAGCTTGATTTTTGAAGTATGGAAAAAAATAAAGTCGGTCATCTTTTTCCTTCCAACCATCTTTGTTACCTTCCAACTACGTCACAAGTTGGCCCTATGACCATATAAAATTGTTATTTTAAATGATTTCAAATTATCATGTTTAAGGACACGGTTATTAGAATCCAAAGATCGTTTGCCTTACTAACATTCCTTCCCATCCTCGATGACCGTGAGGACGAGTTCTATCAAATTTTATTTGGTAAAACTTTTTTTTTTCATGAGTGGTTAATTGACCAATTTACCTCTTGATTGCCAAAAAAAATATTTCCATTAATTGCTTGCAATCAAAAAAGCCCAAACCGCATATTTTGCCCTATAAATTGAGGTATACCTCAAAATTGTGACGTGCTGGAGCAAATCTGAGCCTGGATTCGGATTCAGCGGCCCAAATCCGTCGGAGACACATAAGATAGACCAATAGTTATTTTTTGTTTTGCTGTGTTATCTAACGGGCAAACAAGATCGAAAATGCTACTTGTTGCTATTGTTCATATTCGCAAAGAATAATTAATTAAATTTTCAGCCCGCTTCGTTCCACGTCTGTCTAGATTCATGCTCGCGAAACATGAATGCATTTTTCGAATGATTCGAAGAGGGTATTCTGCTTAGAGGGTTCGAAAAGTCGGTACAAGATGAATGCATTATTTTAGAAAGTGGGCGCAAAGGCTTGTCACCTGAAGTTGAAATTTGTAAAACAAGAATTAAAACATTTCTGTGATAATGTACTGACTTGCATCTACATGTCGTGAAGTCAAGATAAAAATATTTAATTTCTGCTGTTTCGTTGCCGTTATCAAAACAAAAAGATTCATTTGCATTTTTCTTCTCTTTCAGGTAAATCTCATCAATTGGATTGTTTGTAACTATTTTATATCGCAAACAACATTTTTTATAAGACTGGCATCAAGAATCATCGCAAAACAGAACCGGGTGAGTTGTTTTTAACATCAATCTTGTCGAATTGAAAGGAATCACTTTTATGGATACATAATTGAAAAACTGATGAGCTATTTTTTACTGTCCGTCTCTGTGCCATACACTTTTAGGACACGTTATAGTTTGTGTCACTGTTTGCATCTCGGCAACTGAATATCTATAAAAATTTTTACTCTGTGAAAATATATTTTGAATAATTTTAGTCAGCCTTTTTGCAACAAATCTATCAATTTTGTGTTAATTTCATTTCATTTTATTTGCAGTATTCCAAATCAAGATAGAGCGTTTTTTTTTTACTCAGAGTGTTTGTTTAGTCAGTGGGTTGGTTTGGGAAAATTCAAATTTTATCACAATCATTCAGATCAACATTTTCCAGGTATAATTTGAGGTCCCAAACAACTGCGCAAATTTGAGCACAATCGGTTTGAATACACCCCTGCTAGTCGATCTAAGCAACGCCGACACCAAACCCCTCGGGAAGCAACGCGGTAGCAAAATAAATTAATGAACCGAATGCGTTCATTACTTCCTATTTATTTACGCCAAACTTTTCCCTTTCCGGGGAAGAAAGTTGATGACAACGTGGATTTTTATTGCTACATTATTTCATTTTCCGCGTTGTTATTTTGTGTTGTGCGTACGACAGATTAATCCACGTCTTCCCCAAATTGACGTGTTTCTACATTGGGGAATGGGAAAGGGTACAAATACAACTTCCTTCCAGAAACAAACAGCCGCACCAGTTTTAACCATTAGTAAATTGTTGGGCACCCAACGCACACGTTCGATGACTAGATACAATGATTGATGGAACCTGATGTCGATTGACGAGGGTGGCGTCAAAGTCGGAATCGTGTTGTTTACAGACGCAAAACAATTTCTTTCCAGGGTTTGGGGTGTTGCTGCCGGTAGAGAGAAAGAAAAAAACAAAGGCTCACGAAGGGATATCCGTTTGTTGCTGACAACAACGTGCCCAAGCATTCACCACAAGCTTGTAAATGTCACCATGGAGAAGCGACAAGTTGTAAGCCCGGCCCGGCCTGGCCCAAGTCGGTCAAGTCACTCGCCTCCTATTGACGGGTGTCGGTGTAGTTGGGGGGTTGTTGTCTGTTTTTGGTGGTGGTGTCAGGAGTTTGTTTACGCTCTGAAACAATGTGGTGTGGGCATGCGCATGGGAAAGCGGTCCTGAGTACCGAAGGACTGTGGATGAACTTTGTGAGCTATGAAAGAGAATAAGGTACAGGGTGGTTCACATAGGGCACATAAAGTGATCTCGTTAAATGCTGATTTTGAATATGACTTACATTTATACGTATTTCAATGGCCTCTGGGTGATCCAAAATGTTATAAAGTTTAGTCCTTCAAATCTACAGGAGTCATTTTGTACGTTTTATCAACAAATTGTAGCATTGTATAATCTGCTGTAATCTGTGAATTTCTTGGAACCTCGGAAGCCACTTATTGATATTATTAGGATAAGGCAGGTCTTCCAAACTAACTGGGAGTTTAGAACCTCAGATCTATACTCGTAACAGTAGTCATATCCGCTAGATAGAGTAGCGTTGCATAATCAACTCAAACTAATGGACCTACTTGAAGACTGGTATGTATTGTTATATACTTTTCTGGATATTCAGTTTCATCCAAACTGTCCTGGAGCTTAGTCTTCGACATATACACTACCGTCACAGCCGTTATATTGTCGCTATTAACTGAAACATCACATATCCAACTATGGGATCTCCAGTTTGCTATGGATCGACAACCTGGAGACGGCAGTTTCGATTCTCGTTCAGTTGAGAACTATCTCGGTTTCATTGGGCATAATTTATCGTTGAACTTAACTCACAATTTATGAATTCTTGCAATGGCAAGCAACGAAAGCCCTTCAGGAATTCTCCCAGAATTCCTCCAGGAATTCTCCCAGAATTCCTCCACGAATTCTCCCAGAACTCCTCCAGGGATTCTCCCAGAATTCCTTCAGCAATTCTCCCAGAATTCCTCCAGGAATTCTCCCAGAATTCCTCCAGGAATTTTCCGAGAATTCCTCCAGGAATTTTCCGAGAATTTCTCCAGGAATTTTCCGAGAATTCCTCCAGGAATTTTCCGAGAATTCCTCCAGGAATTTTCCGAGAATTCCTCCAGGAATTTTCCGAGAATTCCTCCAAGAATTTTCCGAGAATTCCTCCAGGAATTCTCCCACAATTCACCAGGAATTCTCCAAGAATTCCTCCAGGAATTCTCCAAGAATTCCTCCAGGAATTCTCCAAGAATTCCTCCAGGAATTCTCCAAGAATTCCTGCAGGAATTCTCCAAGAATTCCTCCAGGAATTCTCCAAGAATACCTCCAGGAATTTTTCAAGAATTCCTCCAAGAATTCTCCAAGAATTCCTCCAGGAATTCTCCAAGAATTCCTCCAGGAATTTTCCGAGAATTCCTCCAGGAATTTTCCGAGAATTCCTCCAGGAATTTTCCGAGAATTCCTCCAGGAATTTTCCGAGAATTCCTCCAGGAATTTTCCGAGAATTTCTCCAGGAATTTTCCGAGAATTCCTCCAGGAATTTTCCGAGAATTCCTCCAGGAATTTTCCGAGAATTCTTCCAGGAATTCTCCCACAATTCACCAGGAATTCTCCAAGAATTCCTCCAGGAATTTTTCAAGAATTCCTCCAAGAATTCTCCAAGAATTCCTCCAGGAATTCTCCAAGAATTCTCCAAGAATTCCTCCAGGAATTCTCCAAGAATTCCTCCAGATATTCTCCTAGAATTTCTCCAGGAATTCTCCTGGAATTCCTCCAGGAATTCTCTTAGAATTCCTCCAGGAATTCTCTTAGAATTCCTCCAGGAATTCTCTTAGAATTCCTCCAGGAATTCTCCTAGAATTCCTCCAGGAATTCTCCTAGAATTCCTCCAGGAATTCTCCTAGAATTCCTCCAGGAATTCTCCTAGAATTCCTCCAGGAATTCTCCAAGAATTCCCCCAGGAATTCTCCAAGAATTCCTCCAGGAATTCTCCAAGAATTCCTCCCGGAATTCTCCCAGAATTCCTCCCGGAATTCTCCCAGAATTCCTCCCGGAATTCTCCCAGAATTCCTCCAGGAATTCTCCCAGAATTCCTCCAGGAATTCTCCCAGAATTCCTCCAGGAATTCTCCCAGAATTCCTCCAGGAATTCTCCAAGAATTCAAGAATTCAAGAATTTTCCAAAGAATTCTTAAAAAATTCCTCAGGAATTCTCCTCCAGAAATTCCCCAAGGAATTCTCCAAGATTTCCTCCTGAATTCTCCAAGAATTCCTCCCCGAATTCTCCAAGAATTCATCTAGGAATTGACCAAGAATTTTTCCAGCAATTCTTCAAGAACTCCTCCAGGAATTCTCCAAGAATTCCACCAGGAATTCTACAAAAATTCCTCCCCTCCTCCGGGGGGAATTCTCTTAGAAATCCCAGAAGAATTCTCCAAGAATTCCCGCAGGCAACCGCCCAGCAGTTCTCCAAGAATTTCCGCTGGAATTCTCCAAGACTTCTGCCAGGAATTCTCCAAGAATTCCCCCTGAAATTTTCCGAAAAATCCCCCGGCAATTCTCCATGAATTCCACCAGGAATTCTCAAAGAATTTCCTCTTTGAATTCCTTCAGGAATCCTGCGAGAATTCCCCCAGAATTCCTGGAGGAATTCTTGGTGAATTTTTGAAGTAGATGTCGGAGAATTCCTGGAGATTATTTTTTGGAGAGTTCTCGGAGAATTTCTGGGCGAATTCGTGGAGAATTCCTGGAGTATTTCTCGGAGGATTGCTGGGGGAATTCTCGGAGAATTCCCGGTGAAATTCATTAAAAATCCCCGGGGGATTTTTTGGTAAATTTGAGGGGGAATTCTTTGAGAATACCTGGCGGAATTCTTGGAGAATTCCAGGGGAAATTCTTGGAGAATTCCAGGGGAAATTCTTGGGGAATTCCTGGGGAAATTCTTGGAGAATTTCTCTGGGATTTCTAAGAAAATTTCCCCGGACTTCTACAAGAGTTCCCCCAGGATTTCTCCAAGTATTCTTGGAGGAATTTTGGGAGACTTCCTGGAGAAATTTTTGGAGTCCTGGAGAAATTCTCAGAGAATTTCCGAGGTAGTTGTTGGAGAATTCCTGGGGGAATTATAGAGGAATTTCTGAGGAAGTACTTCGAGAATTCCTGAAGGGATTCTTGGAGAATTCATGGAGGGATTCTAGGAGAATTCCTAGAGGGACTTTTGGAGGAATTCTTGGAGAATTCCGGGAGGAATTCTTGGAGAATTCCGGGAGGAATTCTTGGAGAATTCCGGGAGGAATTCTTGGAGAATTGCTGGAGGAATTCTTGGAGAATTCCGGGAGGAGTTCTTGGAGAATTCCGGGATGAATTCTTGGAGAATTCCTGGAGGAATTCTTGGAAAATTCCTGTAGGAATTCTTGGAGAATTCCTGGAGGAATTCTCGGAGAATTCCTGGAGGAATTCTGGGAGAATTCCTGGAGGAATTCTGGGAGAATTCCTGGAGGAATTCTGGGAGAATTCCTGGAGGAATTCTGGGAGAATTCCTGGAGGAATTCTGGGAGAATTCCTGGAGGAATTCTGGGAGAACTCCTGGAGGAATTCTGGGAGAACTCCTGGAGGAATTCTGGGAGAATTCCTGGAGGAATTCTGGGAGAATTCCTGGAGGAATTCTGGGAGAATTCCTGGAGGAATTCTGGGAGAATTCCTGGAGGAATTCTGGGAGAATTCCTGGAGGAATTCTGGGAGAATTCCTGGAGGAATTCTGGGAGAATTCCTGAAGGAATTCTGGGAGAATTCCTGAAGGAATTCTGGGAGAATACCTGAAGGAATTCTGGGAGAATTCCTGGAGGAATTCTGGGAGAATTCCTGGAGGAATTCCTGGGGGAATTCTTGGAGAATTCCTGGAAGAATTCTGGGAGAATTTCTGGAAGAATTCTTGGAGAATTCCTGGAAGAATTCTAGTAGAATTCCTGGAGGAATTCTAAGAGAATTCCTGGAGGAATTCTTAGAGAATTCCTGGAGGAATTCTTAGAGAATTCCTGGAGGAATTCTTAGAGAATTCCGGGAGGAATTCAAGGAGAATTCCTGGAGGAATTCAAGGAGAATTCCTGGAGGAATTCAAGGAGAATTCCTGGAGGAATTCAAGGAGAATTCCTGGAGGAATTCAAGGAGAATTCCTGGAGGAATTCAAGGAGAATTCCTGGAGGAATTCAAGGAGAATTCCTGGAGGAATTCAAGGAGAATTCCTAGAGGAATTCAAGGAGAATTCCTGGAGGAATTCAAGGAGAATTCCTGGAGGAATTCAAGGAGAATTCCTGGAGGAATTCAAGGAGAATTCCGGGAGGAATTCAAGGAGAATTCCTGGAGGAATTCAAGGAGAATTCCTGGAGGAATTCAAGGAGAATTCCTAGAGGAATTCAAGGAGAATTTCTGGAGGAACTCTAGGAGAATTTCTGGAGGAACTCTAGGAGAATTCCTAGAGGAATTTCAGGAGAATTCCTGGAGGAATTCTTGGAGAACCCGAGCAGAGGAAAAAAGCTCAATAATTGCATATTTTGATATGGAGAACAAAAAGTTATATTTGTTTGTTTGAGATAAGAGGTAAAAGTACTGAAAATAATATCTCAATATTACTCCTGGAACATCATCATCATAGCACATTCAGCTCTTGGTAAGATCTAACCAATAGCAGTGAGCTATTTGATTGATCTTCAAATATCATATTTTGCTATTGGTTAGATGGTTCAAGAACAATTTTTTGCTATTATTTTCAGTACTTTTACCTCTTATCTCAAACAAACCAATATCACATTTTGATCGTCAGTACTTGAATTCTGCCCGGGAATTCCTGGAGGAATTCTAAGAGAATTCCTGGAGGAATTCTAGGAGAATTTCTGGAGTAGTTCTAGGAGAATTTCTGGAGTAATTCTAGGAGAATTTCTGGAGTAATTCTAGGAGAATTCCTGGAGGAATTCTAGGAGAATTCCTGGAGTAATTCTAGGAAAATTCCTGGAGTAATTCTAGAAGAATTCCTGGAGGAATCTTGGAGAATTCCTGGAGAATTCCTGGAGGAATTCTTGGAGAATGCCTGGAGGAATTCTCGGAGAATTTCTTGGAGAATTCTTGGAGAATTCCTGGAAGAATTCTTGTAGAATACCCAGAGGAATTCTTTGAGAATTCCCAGAGAAATTCTTTTCTGGAGGAATTCTTGGAGAATTCCTGAAGGAATTCTGGGAGAATTCCTGGAGGAATTCTTGGATAATTCCTGGATGAATGCTTGGAGAATGTAGAATTCCCGGAGGATGTCGAAGAAATCCCGGAGGAATTCTTGGAAAAATCCCGGAGCAATTCTTGAAGAAATCCCTGATAAATTCTTGAGGGATTTCCTGATTTATTCTTGGAGATATCCCGGAGGAGTTCTTGTAGAATTTCCTAAGATTTTTATTTTTAAACGTTATGTGTCCGACAAACGTTTTGCTTTTTTCTACACCGTGCTTTTTAAATGGGCGCTGGGTACCCGGGTACCCTGTCGGCCACATAAGGGTTAATCTCAAAGGAATTCTTAGAGGATTCTTGTAGACATTCTTGGAGAATACTCGGAGGTAATTCTCCAAAAATTCTTCCGAGAATTTTCAAGAATTTCGTCATAAAATCTCCGAAACTTTCTCTGGAAATTCTCTGAAAAAAACTCCAACAGTTCCTCGGGAATTTCCCAAGATTCGAGGAACTCCTGGAGGATTCCTTATAGTAATAAGTGCAGAAATACCATTTGAAAATGCTTGAGATATCCCAGCAAGAATGCTTGAAGATATCCAAGTAGAAGTTCATGAAGGAATCCCGGCAAAAAATTCTGGAGAGGAATCCGTTGCGGAATCCTTGCATCAATCGGATTATCGGATCATTTTCTGGAGGAATCCTTGAAGATAGCCATGAAGGAATCCCATCAGAAATTTCTAGCAGGAGCCCATCAGGCATTCCTGGAAAAATTCCAAGAGGCTTTCCAAAAGTTTTTTCCATCTTTTTTTATTCAGTCCATTTGAGATGCCTGCTGGGGTTCCTCGGATGGACGAATCCATGTGGAATTTTTTAGAGGAATATCCCAAGAGAAATTCTTTCAAGAGTCCTTGGAAAAATCTCTGAAGGAACCATGGGACAAATTTGATATCCCGAAGAGCAGAACTTCAGGTCCACACTCGTAGCAGTATCGATATCTATAATGTTGCATATTCAACTATGGTTACTGGCCCTAGTCTTCCAATTCCAATTGGGACATTCAGGTTTGTCCAAACTGTACTGGAATTCAGTTCTTGACATCTAAATCAGTACAATAGCTATTCTTGCAATAAAATGTTAGTAGCTAACTGCTTTTGGGATATTCCAGACCAACTAAATTACTCTAGAGAGCAGAACTTCAGACCTACATTCGTAACAGTAGTGTGACGAAGTTACGTTGCCTAAGTTTGTTGAATCTATTTGTAGACGAATAGACTAAAGACCGATAACGTCTGTAAGGTTTTCTAAAAAAAGATAACAAAAATATGTTAATGCTCGATGATGCTACATAGACTTCCAAGTACATAATTGAAACTCTATACATGTGAAATGGAGGTACCATTTTTGTAGACCCTTGATATTCTAGTCTAAACTAAGCATAGGGAATGTTTTAATTTCTTTGAAGATCTTCAACATCTCAAATTGTATCATGATAGTCTCTAAACCACGGTGCACATTTCCTGATTTGACACATCCTTCTTCTCACGTGTTACTCAGCCTCCTTCTCCGCCTTCCCGGGTTTCTCGACTCCGGGCACTCAGTGGTTCATTTCCGCTGGTCTCTCATAGGAACTCCCATCCAACGTTCGTTATCCTTCGTGTAGTTTTCCTACGATGACGACGCTCAGTCACAGTTGAGACACCATCCGAACCGGTCGCAAAACTCGAAATCATCCTCGGACTTTTAAGAGCGTGAAACGGTGAAAACTGCCTTCCCCCTACATCCGTCGTCATCGTCGTCATCTTGATTGATATCCGTCGTCGCGCCGTACCAGCACTGTGCTGTGGGCTGGGAATGCGCGTGGTGTGCAACAATGAGAAGTGGAAAATGATGTCGATGGGCGACCGTTGTTGTAGTCCTCGTCGGGAAGTGAAACGTATACTACCTGGATAGTAAGTCGGCTGGCTGGTGGACATCCGGTTGTGACGCGGTTCTTTATAGTTGGATGTACGAGCTGGTGACAGTTACAATTGAGGATTAAAATCGTTATCAGTGCAGAAAGTTTGGCGAAACATATTGAAAGTTCGAAGTGTTGTTTTGGAAGGTGGCACATGGCGCGGAAATTTTGGTGAATTCCATTATGTAATGCCGTTATCCTGCTTGGCCTCTGATCAAGGAAGGGGTGTGTAACATTGGACGGCGTGTCTGTGTGCGGTGGCGATTGTGACGAGGAGGTGCGGTGTGATGGCAACCGATGAACTCGGTACGTGACTTCGCAGTAACTGGAACGACACGCAAACCCGCCTGGAGTACAACAGATGTGAGTGAACCGAGTCGTACCTAGCTGGAGTACGACGGACGAGCTGGCTTCAGTTCGGCTGAGTGTTGTTACGACCGTCGCTGACGACGCTAGTAGAAAAAGGAAGTAGCCTTCCCGAAGTGTGACATAGGAAAAATCGTAGATAGGAAAATAGTGTCTGTGTGTGCCTGGAATTTGAGATGACGGATTAAAAATAGCTCAAGTCCAGCGTTGCAAGGCGTTTCACGTTGTGGATACGGTTCGCGAATAATGAGAAGGAGCAACGTAATAGAAGTTTGCTGATTGGATTTCGAATTAAAAGTGCCCAAAGTGCTGCGGTGGTGATGACGACAGGGAATGCCTTTATATGAAATACGGAATAACGCTGCGTGACTGCGACTTAGAAGAGGGTGGGAAGTGTTTTGTAACATTATCCTTTTGGAGCGTGGGAGGCAAAACATCGGGTGTGAAGAACAATTGCAATCGATAAAGCCAACTGACGGCAAACTTTGCGTGGTCGCGGCGTCGGTCTACGAGTGAGATTGTGTGTATGTGCGTCTGTGTTTATCGGGACGAATCGAGTGTATTATGATGGTAGAACAATTGCCAACCACAGCACAAGAAAAGGTGTCAATAACCCATCGATTCTGGATTGAATATCATGCTCACAGAGCATCACCAGCTGGAACAGCCGAAACACGAAGGAGGTGCCGCATCTACAGTAACGCTACGGAAGGTTTTAGTCAAGCACAGTCGGAAACTCACGAGGAATCGGTTCTGTTCATCGCAAGATAATTTGGGCGCTTCGGAATACCGCAAGGATCGGCGGGTACATGGACTGCAGCTACCGTTGCATCCTCTGCAGCTAGTCGGTTGGTTTGCGTTGATTCTGTTCGGTTACTCGACCTTTGGCTTGCTCATACCGGCCTTGAATCCTTCGGTGCAAGCGCCACTGTACTATCTGCTCACCGCGCTCTATCTGCTCCATCTGGTTTCTCATCTGGCAGCACTGTTGCTCGATCCAGCCGACATAGAGCTTCGTCGCAAGAGCACTCGGACCGTTGTGCCCGAGTTCGACCGCAGTAAGCACTCGCACGTGATTGAGAACGGACGTTGCCATCTGTGCAACATCAAAACCACTAGTCATCGGACCAAACACTGTAGTGTCTGTAACAAGTGCGTCGGAACGTTTGATCACCATTGCAAATGGTTGAATCACTGTGTCGGCGGTCGAAACTATGCGGCATTCCTTATGTGCGTGGTGAGTGCTGTCATCGCAGCGTTGGTCATCCTGGCCGCAGCTGTTGTGGAAATTGTCCTTTACCATGTGCAACCCGAGTGGCTTAACTTGGCCTGGTTTGGCTTCGCGAACGACACCGTTACTACCGGTCCTACCATTGTTAACTCTGCTACAGATCAAACGGATACCGATCTTGGAAACGATACTCTTGCTAACACTCCACTACCGACATTGTTGGATAACATCACTAGTTCTGCACAGGATTTGCTACTAAACCAGACATTCTTCAACGACTCGACCGTAGATAATGTCACCGAGTCAGTGGAACCGACAACCGATAAACCTCTCGAAGCAACCGGGATCAGCGTCAACAACACCATATTCCTGGTGTGCATCGGATTCCTGGGAATCTTGGCTGCGATAGCAGCAGGCCTTCTCATCCACCTATGCTTTTTTCACGTCTACATCTCATTCCTCGGTCTCACCACCTACGAGTACATACGCAACAATCGTCAAAATGTGATGACCAATCTGCCAACAATTGCTCAGAACGCACGGCACCTCGCAAACGGTCCTTCAACAACCACCTCTACCATAGGCACGACCTCCAAGCTGAGCACTCTGACCAACTGTACCAAAGCTAATCACCTCCCCGAGGTCTACGTCTGTTCTTCGATCAATCCCTCGGTTCTACCCGTGTCGGGCACGCTGAATGACTTGAACCGTCAACGACCTCGTACCTTGCATTGCTGTGATAACTCAAAAGAATGTACCAACAACATCACCTCGGCAGGCCTGCGGAACCTAGATGCGGTCTCGCTATCAACGGCTGCTACCAGTGCATCAACCGCAACCCACCAGAAGGCAGCGTTCTACATGTGTTCAATGCTGGAAGAACGAAATATTGCCGCTGTCAAAGGTCATCCCCGCGAAAAATGTGAATCTCGTACATTTCACTGCTGTTCACAGTTTCGTCAAACAGTCAACGGAGATGACTTTGAGACAACCACTACAGCGGAATCGTACGTTCACTACAGTGAACAGTGCACATTTTGTAGTTTTAAGGTCAAGCTTTCTTCGGGAAGCACTTTGGATAAAAGCGAACAGCTAACGGCTGCTCTGCAGGAGAAACGTTGTTGCGTCAAAACTCTCACCAAGCACCACCGCTGGAAAAGGAAATGGAACTGTTGTTCGAACGTCCCGGATAGTCCGGACGTCCCGGGAGACCCGTTGCGATCGATTTCCGCTGTAGTCCAGCAGCATGGATCCGCGCCGTCCTTCCCGGAGATAACCAACGTAGTAGAACATAATCATTTTCAGCGACAACAGCAACTGAATCCCTATGAACTGACAAATAATGAAAATCGTGCCAATAACAATAGGAATAATAACTGTGTTAGCAACAATAACTGTAGCACTAGTACCGGTAGCAGTAACAGTAGCGGAAACGGACTCTATGACAACGCGTCTGTAGGCGAGCACAACGCGATCAACAACAACTACACCAGCATGAGTTCGACGAGCAACGGCAACAACAATCGCATTGTGAACGACGCCAACGGAAACGACATAACCCTAGTACCCACCAGCGTTTCTCCGGTACCGAAGCGTCCACGGGCCAGGCTTGTCCGGCCTTGGCCAGTTGTTCGTCTAAGGCACATGATCAGAATGATTGATCGCTACCGTCGACCTCGATGCCGGCCTGGCATCAATCCAGCATCAACCACCTCCACCGGCGTCAAACAGAACCAGGTTCGGCCGCTCTCGTCAACCGAATGTACCGCTGTGGTAGCCGCAGGAATATCCGCCTGCGGACCAGGATCGCCATCCGTCCAACATCACCAAAACCCGTCAGATCTGCCGACGTCCACCATCCGAACCGAGGCACCTCCGACGATGCCCGCTCTACCACCACCGGCACGACGCAAGCTCAAGAATACCACCGACGACCTGCAAGAGCTGGCCGATACGCTCATCTTTGTTCAGCAACAACAACTTCAACAACAGCACCAGCAACAACAGCAGCAACAACCGACAACGATTCGCATACCGGTCCATCCGCCAACGTCGGCCTCCTACCGGCGCAACCGACGCAAGATCCTGATACGTAATCGCAGCCCTACGCTGTCGCCAATCCACGAATCCGGCCTGTCGAATCCGACCTCGCCGCAGCCCTGCCGGCACTCGTGCTCCGCCAGCATATCGTCCCTGACGTCCCCGATGGCCAGCATGTGCGCCGGCGGAAGCGGCACCGCTGCCGGTGCTTCATCATCCTCTGTAGATAGATCAACCTAGAACGTTCAGCAAAACCCAAAAATAAGAAGTTCGTGTGTACGTGTTTTCGACGTTTCCCATCCTGTGCGTGTGTGCCGTTCGGCGGAATACTACTCTAGAACGCTATCTCTTTCTCTCTATTTCTTCGCAGACAAATCTTTCTCCTTATGACTTCATATATCACAAACAGAAAAACAAATGTTGAAATAATTGAATTGTTACTGTACAATATCGTAGCTAAGCAAATAATTAAACAAAAAACAAATGTGAGATCAGTATTTGTGAAACAACGAAATTGAAATTTCTAAAGAAAAACAATAGTTATAACAAAAGAATACTCACAAAAACCTTAGCGAGATGAGGAAAAAGAGAGAATTTTTGGAGAAACGTTTTTTATTTTATTTTTCGTGCGGAGGAAACCTCCCCACATTTAGTGTTGGAACAAAATGAACAAACGCGACGATATCTAAATTAGTGTTAATCAAAGCGAACGTGATTTGCGGAGCCCACAATCCGTGTGCGCGCAATTTGCGCGTTTCGGAGTTTAGTAGAAATTGTAGAACCTGGAAGCGCAGAAGGAATCTGGTGCATCATCGCCAAAACCGGAGGCGAAAGATTAGTATATATTTGTTTTATAAACGCAGAACAGAACGAGGGCGCGGGAGGGTTTTTAAGAAAAACAGGCAACATATATATATAGAAATACAATATTTGTTTCTAGAATGAGTAAAAATTCCAAACGAAACGATCCTGGTTGCGAGTGTTGTAATTTAATGAGAAAATGTCATATTGTGTGGGTCTATTTCTGGATTACGATGGGAGTGGGAAGGTCCTGGTGCCTCTTCTCGAATGGTGGCTATCTTTCTGGAGAGCTGTGATAGTGTGTGCATCAGTGCACAGAAGAGGTGCGGCGGCGATTGGAGTGTAATGATAAAATTGGTGTAATTTATCTATTTTTATCTGCAGTACTAATCTTGAAAGGGTGGTCGTCACAACAATGGAAGTTTTGCTGGAGATTTATGGGTTCGATGGGATCGTATTACTTTGTTGGGTGTGGGGAATTGATAAAGTGGGTTCATTGGGTAATGAAATGGAGTTATATTTTTAGAAAACAGACGTAATCGTATGTTATATTACCGTATATGCGGAGGATTCCATAGTATTACTGGATGCTTTATAGACTGTTTCAGAAATTATAATTACACTTTGTTTATTAAATTAAATGAACTGTTCTAAAAATATTTACCAACTTCTTTCAGAGTACAGCATATTTTACTACATATTTTTTATATTTCCTTTCAATTGTGTTGATATTTGGAAGAACAGTCGAGTTCTCTAACAAATAATTAAATTTTTCAAATTCGGATTTGCACAAAGGTGTTTTTTAAGAGTTCAACATTATTCATCACTAAATATCAAAAATTATCTAAATTTTCATCACATTCGCTTTCTTTGAAAGTTGTCTAAGGAATGCCTTGCTCAAAATTTGGAAAAAATCGATAAAGACATTTCCACAACATTTTTTTGGAGATCAAGTTTCTTATTTTTTGAGGTTTTCTACGGAACATAAGAACTACCACACAGTTTCTTAGCTTTCCTGAACGCATTTAATTTAAACAAACTTATTTTTTCAGCTCATTCGATCCTTCAGATGGCAAAGCTTGTCATACCATGAAAACAAATGCAGAAAGCAGTAATTAAGACATTCGTTTGCTTAACGTTTGTTGCTACTGGTGTTGTTGAGAAATTTGAAACAAAAAAAAATTTGTATTGAGAAGGCTCGTAATGGTGGTTTTTGATCAAATATTCCAGTAAAAATTACTCTTACCAATCGAGAAATATCTTTTATTATCGATACAGCAATTTATATTGTGTTTGGAAATTAAATATTTTATCAGTGAGATTTTTTCCTTTTCTACTATGCTACATTTTTTACCACTTTGTGCAACTTCAAATTTTAATCATCTAGATTACAGAGCCCTATTTTTTAACTTTTACCAGAAACATGAACAAAATTGGTATTATTTGCTTCGTTAGCATGTTTACTATAAGAGCTAGAAGAAACTTTTTTGGATATTGTGCTCAAATAGAAATGGTAGTTAATCGTTAGTGTATTTATAATCTCTGAAACAGTCTATATAAGTGTATTCAGCTTGCCTATAGATTCACTAGAAATGTTTACATGAATTCCTGGAACAGTTCGTACTGGACTTCGTTAAACAACCTCAGAGTTTCCCAAGTAATTTCGCCAGGTGTTGCTTCAGCTTTTTTCCTGAATTTTCTCCAAGAGTTTTTGGGGGATATTTTTGAAGGAAACTTCAAAGGAACTCCTGTTGGAAGTCTCAGGGGAATGTCTAGAAATTCCTTGAAATCTCTGAAGGAAGTCTCGGAGCAATCTTTGTAGCATCTACTGCAGGGCTGATAGCAAGCCACTTTTTAGTGGTTTTTTTTTTGTGTTTGTCACTAAAAAAGTCTCTATTTTCTGCGCGTTTGAACTCAAGTCTTGTAATGTAATGAAGTCATTGCATATTTTCAAAAATTATGGTGATTAAAAGTGAGAGTAGTGGGAATGGACCATGTACTTGATCTAAAAAAATAATGATGTCTGTTTTGGCAAATGTCCCCTGAAATTGTTTTTTGGGCTTTTTCTAATTTAACCAATAATTTGTGGTTCAAAGTTAAAGTACATTTAAAATATCTTATTCAAATTCTTGTATTATTTAACAATACGCTTTCAATAAAGTATGCACTAAACCCTGATTAGGACCACAAAGATAGAGGGTACTTTTCACGAAAGCAAATATAGAGCTTGGCTCCGTTTGTATTAACGGCTTAAGCTGGAATGAGCCTATTTTGTTTTCATTTGCATATCAGCTTTTTGTGTTTGTAGAATGTCAAATATACCGACAAGGATAGGTGGTTAATTATAAATTATTGTTAATCTCCTAGTTTTCTTGCTCTCTCAAACTTGGGATGTGGCTTAACGTTTTTTGCTAACGTCACTTTCGGAGAACACTTTAGTGATATGCAAATGATTCATTATCAGCCGCCCTGAACAACCTCTCTAAGTATCTAAGTTTGCTGAAATTTGACACACTGACACAACCTTACATACAATCTATGAAACTAATGTTTCGCAATTTCACCAAAAAAAAAAACTTTGGTCAATTTCTGTGAAAACATTTCAAAATAGACATTAGATTCCCAAATTTTCTGTGAATTTGAAAAAAATAATACTGAAAGTGTTCTACGTTTTTTCATTTCAAATGTAAGCGCGATGCAAATTATTTGTAAAAATATGTTGGCGCGTCCCGACTTTTCTAGAAAATTTCGAAAGGCAGTCTTCAAGAATTTTCTCAAATTATGAGCAGAGGTATTGCGAAAATTTTTTTTAAATCTAAAAAAAAACTTAAAGGATCCTTAAATTTCTTCTAGAATTTCTGCACTAAATGCTCGAGAAAAGCATTCGGAAAATGAAAAAAAAAACTCAAATATATCGCCAAAATAAAAAGTTGTTCTAGAGATTTGCATCACTTTTGTCTCAGAAAAACAAAAACTCAAAAAAAGTTTATTAGCATCATGGGGAATTCCACTTCCTTTGCTGACCGCAAAATTCCGTATTTATACGTTTCTATCCGTCGCTAACCGCTGCTAAGCGA
>NC_085137.1:41268800-41293800 GCF_035046485.1 Aedes albopictus
AACAGAGTGACCGTCTGACTATTTTATAGACAGGCAGCCTCTCAGATATTTTAGTAGTTTATGTTGGATCTTGGATCTCGATAAATTCATGTAAAAGAAATCTGAATTCTTCCCAGGTGAAATTTTTCAGATTTCTAGAAGACTTCCCGAAAGACTTTTTGATTCTTGCTAAGAAAATCTTGATAGTAAAATTCTAGTGAAAATACCAAAGAAGTTCATTAAGGCCCTCTCGGAATTCCTGGAGAGCTCGGTAACCCTGCAGACGTTATCCGGCAAAGAGATTTTCACGTTTCCTGGAGGAATTTTGCTGACATTTTTAGTGGAATTCTATATAATTACACCAGATCCCTCCTTAAATTCTGTACAGAGTTTTGAAGCACAATTAGGCAGAATTCAAATGAAAATCTGAAGAGTGAGTGAGTAACACAGGAAATAAAAGCGAATATTCTAAAAAGCTACTTCTGAAAGAATCTCTGATGAAATCCTCTATGAAATTTTAACTGATTTCCTGAGTTCAATAGCAGAATCTACAGAAGAATCTTCAACGGAATGTGTGAATAAATGTTTGAAAGTTTACCAAAAAATGTGACTTTCTAGAAGCATTACTCGAACCCCCGGAAGAGTATCCTATAGAATCCCTGATATTTTAAGGCAATATTAGATGAACACAGACAGCATTTTAAAAGAAATTGTACTGCCCCTATTCGCATAACAGTCCCATGTTTGCTGGGTTTCCTATTCACATGGGACTGTTGTGCGAATGGGGGCAGTGTAGGTTTTTGGGAAATTTTATGACAGTACCCACGGAGTACCTGAAGAAAGAAATATTGAATGTATTGGAGAAGAACTGATTTTTTTTTCTATAAAATTCTAGAAAATTGTTCAAAATCACAATGGAAGCAGAATAAAATTTTACATAAGGATGTTCACAAAATGTAGCAAATAATTGATGCATACATGATTTTCTTTGAAGACCAGGTAGTTCACCAAAAATGTTTCGATATTTTTTCCATCCTTTTTTTTATGACATTCGCAAAAAAAAAATCGCGTAGGAACAGTGACATTAATTTCAATAATATTTTCTTATAGATTTCATTTCCTTGTTATAAAAAGGACTTTTACAACAGACTTTCATCTTGTACCGACTATTCGAACTTTCAAAGTATTATACCTTCTTCAAATGAGTGTAATCAGTTTTCCCGGGTAGACGAGAGTATCTAAATGAGATCTCTAATCAAACAATTTGTGATGACATATCTCTTAGTGATTTTTAAGTGTTATTCAAAGACTTACTGAATATCGCACGAATAACTCAAAGTGATATGATATCAATTTTGTTTCTTGTCGAAATATCTGAAAATTTCTACATAAGAACAAATTTAGTTCATCTGACCGTGCTGCGAATGTATGGAACTGCAGGACAAAAGTAATAACTAACGTACCATACATTTTTCTCAATAGGGCAGCATCCATTTATTACGTAACGCTAAAATCAACATTTTTCGACCCTCCCTCCCCCCTCCGTAACGCTTTTTTGTATGAAAACTCGAAAATTTTTGTATGGACCGTAACGCTCGGCTATACTCCCCCCCTCCCCCTAGAGCGTTACGTAATTTGTAGATGGCGCCTAGTGTCTTCGGTGAAGTTGACAAACTTGATAAAAGCTACTATTTGCATAAATGTCCTATGTATAATTTATAATCGCTTAAGTGTATTAAACGCCAATTTATTTAAATCTTGCTGTTTTTTTTTTTAGAATGCAGTTTAGGCAACTGTATAAACATACAGATCATAATAAAAAGGTAATTGCAAGAATGACTTATTCACCAAACTTTATTTTCACCGAACATTTTGTTTCTTGAAGGTCGTGCGTTTGGCCATTTCTTGTCTAGTTGCATACTTTAAAACTGGAGAAATCGTTGAAGTTTACCCTCAATTTCTTCGTAGAAATCAGCAGTTTCATAAGGAAACGAGGGAACAACATAAACTGATATATTTTTCGTTTGAATAGATCAGAAAAGAACACTTGATCGAAAATATCTTCGATTTTGACTATAAATACATCACTCGGAAAAAGCTCGATAACTAACAAATTAGCAAGTAAAAGCAGCTGGAGTCGAATTCAGTATTCAGCGGACACTGCAAAGAAAACATGGTGAAAAATTCAGAGAGGTCTTTTGAGGTCATTTTATGTTTCATCAATTTGAATTTTGGGGTCGTTTGTCCTCTACGCCACATAATACTTACATTATGACATTTTATTTTCACAAATATCAAAACTTGTTGCCGTGCTAAACGAAAAAAAATAGATTCTACTGATGTGTTGTAGATCTTCCATTTTGTTTTTCACTGAAAACTTAAACGTTTAATATGTTGAGCTAGGCCAAAGATGAATCTGTTACAAAATATTATTTATCTATAGACAACGAAAACACTGTTTGGTAATCTAGGTTTTTTTGGTATAATAAACACGATCTTTAAGCTTATAATGGTTGAGCAACATACTTCAAAGCATGTATGAACAGCATGGCATACTAGATTGAACAAAATTTTATAGTCAATTTTTTCACTTTTGTCTATGGGGCGCAGCACTGTGCGACGGCTCAATGTAAGTGAATTGACATGTGTCCCTTTCTGAGCTGTGGAAACGAAGAACCTTATGCTCTTATTCCTCTAATGTTAACAACAGTGAGCTACAGTTATGGCTCAAGCTTCTGTCATCACTTTTCCGGAAAATGAAAGCAGTTTTTTTCGCCGTTAACCAAAAACATGACCACGAAAATGTATTCACTGTATTCCATTCCCGAGGTAGAATGCAGTGAATACGTTTGCATGGCAGAATCTTTTGTTTAGAAAGAAAAAAAATGTGCTTTCAAATGTTTGTTTAACGTTAAGTGGTAAGCACTAGCGTGCACAGGGGGGGGCAAGGGGGGGCACTTGCCCCCCCTTCTATAAAAATTCTATGCACCATTTTTGCAGTTCTTGCGCAATGTTGAGAATCACTGAGCTATGGTGCACCATTGACACATACAATTTCTTAGTATCTCATGCACAACCATGATGTTCTCAAAATCATCTAGGCTAATCTCACGCACCATCTTCTAACTAATCAGTGATGTCCGCGCCACATTTGAAAAACATGCACCATTTTGGCATTTCGTATTCCAAAACTGTATTCTATGTACGTGAACCATGGTGACTTCGGCACCATTTTTGCAATTCGTGCACCTAGCCATACGAAATAACGAGTATCATTGAATAACAGTGACGAGTTATACAGCACACTAACATCATGCACCTTCTTCAAAGCTTTCAATGCACCATCATGATGTCCACAGAATGATCTAGGTATCCACGTATTATGATGATCGCATGGAATGTCTTTTTATCAATTAAGTATCTAATACCTCATACTGATATGCACCATCACAACTCTTCAAGCACCATTTCAGCGTTTATCATATCATCTAGGCATCTAAAGCACCGTAATGCCGTGAGCATCACATAAAATACATTTTTTGTATCCTATGCACCATTTTTGCAATTCATGCACCTAACCATGCAACATGTTGATAAGCTTTGTAAAACGGTGACATCTTATGCACCATTATGATGTGGTTCACAAGTGAATTTGATGCACCATTTTGGCATTTCGCATACAAAATAGCATTCCTTGTACCTGGCCTATGTGGATTTCCGTGCCACATTGAGTTTCCTGCACCATTTTTGCAATTAGTGCACCTACATATGGAATTTGTTGAGTATAACTGAATCATGGTAAAACTAATGCACCATACAGGCATCATGTAGCTCCTTTGTATTCCATGCACCACCACGATGATCACATAAATATCTAAGCACCATCTCACGCGTCATCTAAGCGTTTAATTCAAATTTGAATTTCATAAGCTCCATTTTGCCATACCGTACACCCAACTGTATTCCATGTACCTGATCCATGTTGACTTTCGCACCACATTAAATTCTACGCACCATTTTAGCAATTCTTGCTTTAATCTAACCACGCAATGTTGAGAATCACTGAATCATGGTGGCAACAAATGCACCACTGATACATACAATTTCTTACTATCTCATGCACAACCATGATGTTCTTAGAATCATTTAGGCTAATCTCACGCACCATCTTTTAACTAATCAGTGATGTCAGCACCATATTCGAATAACATGCACCATTTTGGCATTTCGTATTCCAAAACTGTAATCCATGTACGTGAACCATGGTGACTTCGGCACCACATTGAATTCCAAGCACCATTTTTGCAATTCGTGCACCTAGCCATACACATTGTCGAGTGTCGCTGAATAACGGTGACAACTAATACAGCACACTAACATCATGTACTTTCTTCAAAGCGTCCACAGAATGATCTAGGTATCCACGCATCATGCTGTTCTCATGCACTATCTTTTAATCAACTAGGAATCTAATGCATCATACTGATATGCACCATCATTGATTTTCATGCACCATCAAAGCTTTCCAAGCACCATTTCAGCGTTTATTATATCATCTGGGCATCTGATGCACCATAATGTTGTGAGCATCACATAAAGTACTTTTATTTTGTATTCTATGCACCATTTTTGCAAATCGTGCACCTAATCATGCAACATGTTGTTAATCTTTGAATAACGGTGACAACTAATGCAGCACACAAGTAAGTATCATACGCTTTCTTCAAAACTTTCCATGCACCATTTTGGCATTCACTATATCATCTAGGCATCTTATGCACCATTACTATGTGGTTTATATTTGAATTTGATGCACCATTTTGGCATTTCGCATACAAAATAGTATTCCACGTACCTGGAACATGTTGATTTCTGTGCCACATTGAGTTTCCTGCACCTTTGCACGAATTGCAAGTGCACCTTAATATGAAACATGACGAGTATAACAGAATCATGGTGAAGCTAATGCACCATACTGGCATCATTCATTCCATGCACCACCATGATGTTCACAGAATCATCTAGGCACCATCTCACGCACCATCTTTGAATCAAATATGTGTCTAATTGCGAAATCATGCACCATCGTTAAATTTCTTGCATTAAAAAAGCTTTTATTGCATAATCGTGGCGTTCTATTGCACCATTATTATTGTATGAAGTTTCGTACATCGAAATAGCATTTCTTGTACGATATCAACTCTAATGCTTCATATCAGCATTCAATGCACCATACCAATGAACTCAGTGTTATCAGTAGATCCTATACACCACGGTGACATCATGCACCTTCATTGCCGCATGCAATTTGATTTTTACGCAGCACCAACATTTTTATGTTTACACCATCTCCAAATCTCATGCTTTATCTTAGCTTTCTAAAAATCAAATTGCAATTACTTGCCACGCATGCACTATTCCAACATTCCCTTGATCATTAGGGTATAATGTACTATACTCACATCACACACCTTTTTAAAATTCTATGCACCTTGGTGTTCATTGTATCATCCACAATTGAATTTTATTTACCATTTTGTGATTCGCGCATCAAAACAGCATTCCCTGGATCATTTTGAGAATCACTTTACCAGCTCGAGAAATATCTGGAGAAATCCGTGGAGGCATTCCAGAAGAAATCCCTGGAGGAATTTCAAGAGGAATCTTTGAAGAACTTTCTGGAGGAATCCCTGAAGGCATTACCAAAGAAGTGCTTGAAAGAATTTTTGAACGAAGCTGTCAAAAACTGGAAGAGGAGTCTAGAGAAATTCCTGTAGAATTTGCAGGAGGAACTACTAAAAGAATTGCTGGAAAAATTATTTAAGGAATACCCTGGAGGCATTTCTAAAGGAATCCTTGAAGAATTTTCTGGGGGAATTCCTAGAGGAATTCGTGAAAAAATTCATGGAGGAATTTCTGAAGAAATATTTCGAAAACTCCTGGACAAATTTCTGGAAGAGTTCCAGCAGTGGCTCATTGACGAACCCCTGGAGGATTTCCTAGAGTAAACTCTGGAGGCATTCCTGGAAGAAACCCTGGAGAAATTCCTGGACGAATTTCTGGAGGAATCTCTGAAGGCATTCCTGAAGGAATCCTTGGAAGAATTCCTGCAGGTTTACTTGTAAGAATTCCTGGAGGAACTTTTGGAAGAATGTCCGGAGGAATTTCTGCAGGAATCCCTGATGAAATTTCTGGAGGGACATTTGGAGGAGTTTCTAGAAGAATTCCTGGAGGAAGCTATGAGAAATTCCTGGAGAAATCCCTGATGTAATCCCTGGAGGAATTCCTGAAGGAATTACAGGATGAAACACTGGAGGGGTAACAGAAGGAATCCATGAAATAATTCATGGAGGAATTCCAGGATGAATTGCTGGAGGAAATCCTTGGAAAATAAATAAATTTGTGGAAGAATTACTCGAGGAATTCAATGACGAATCTTTGCAAAAATTACTGGAGAAATCTCTGGAGGAATTTGTGGATCAATTTCTGGAGGAATCAGTGGAGGCATTCCTGAAGGAATTTTTGGAAGAATCCGTGAAAAAATTCTTGGAGGAATTTCTGGAGGCATTCTTTCAAGAATCATTGGAAGAATTTCTGGCGGATTTTCAGGAGGAATACTTGGAGGAATCCCTGGAGACATTCATAGAGGAAATCCTAGAGAAAGCTTTGGAAAATTCCTGGAGAAATCCCTGTTGTAATCCTAGGAGGAATTTATGAAGGAATCCGTGAAGAAATTCCAGGATGAAACCCTGGAGAATTACTAGAGAAACTTCTGAAAGGATCCCTAGAGGTTTTTCTGGAGAAATTCCTAAAAAAAATGTAGGAATTCCTGGAAGAATTTCTAGAGGATTTCCTGAAGGAATTCTTTGAAAAATTTCTGGAAAAATATTTGCTGCTTTCTGGAGGAATGATTAAAGGAACTCCTCAAGCAAAAGAATTCCAAGAGGGATTTTTTAGGAATATCTGAAGAAATTCATTGATGAATCCCTGGAGGAATTCCTGGTGAAATCCATGGAGGAATACCTGTAGAAATTATTCGATGAATTCCTGGAACAGTTCCAGGAGAAGTTTTTTTTTCTGGAGGAATCCGTGGATAAATTCTTGTTGGAATACCTAGAGGAATTCTTGGGAGGAATCCATGAAGAATTTTTTAGATGATTTTCTGGAGCAATTAATAGAGAAATTTTTATAGTTGTCCCAGGAGAAATTTCTCGAAAGATTCCTTGAAAAATTCCAGAAAAAAAAATCCTGAAAAAATTTCTGTAGAAATTTCTCGAGGAATTCCTGGAAGAGTTTCGGGAGAAATTTCTTCAGGATTTTCTGGAGAAATCCGAGCAGGAATATTTTAGGAGTCCTTGCAGAAATTCCTGGAGGAATCGCAGGAATCAGAGATATTCAAGATGGAATAAACGAAGGAATTTTTGAAGGAATAATGGAGAATTCCGAGAGGAATTCCTGAAAGAATTCTTTGAGGTATTTTTTGCGAAACATTCCTGGAAAAAATCCTGAATGATTTTCTTGAGGAATCTCTGGAGAAATTCCTGAAGGAATCCATATTTGCATTCCAGGAGGTATTTCTGGATAAATTCCTCCAGAATTTTTTGGAGGAATTCATTTATGAATTCTTAGAGGAATAACTAGAGAAATTCCTGGATGAATTCTTCAAGGAATTTCTGGACAAATATTTAAAGCTTCCTGGAGGAATGTCTGGAGGAACTCCTCGAGGAATTAATGAAGGATTTTTTTGAGCAATTTCTGAATAAACTCATGGATGAATTCCCGAAGAAATTTGGGAGGAATCCATGAAGAAATCTCTGGAGGAATTCCTAGAGAAATTCACGGAAAAGATCCAGGAAAAATTCTTTTAGGATTTTCTGGAGGAATAAGTCGACAAATTTCTGGAAGAATCCCTGGACACAATATTGGAGGAATTCTGGCAGAAATTCTTAGAGAATTTTCTGCAGGAATTCCGGCAGCAATCCCTGGAGGTATTTCATGGGGATTCCATGGAAGTATCCCTGGAGGAATTCCTAGAAGAGTTCTGGGAGAAATTGATTTAGGATTATGTGGAGGATTCCGTGGAGGATTTTCTGGAAAAATCCCTGGATGAATGTCATGAGAAATTTCTGGTGGAATCCATGGAGGGAGGATTTTCTGAAGGAATTGCTGAAAAAATCCTGGAGAAATTCCTGGAGGAATCCATGGAGGTATCCCTGAAGGAATTCTTGGAAGGGTTCCGGGAGACATTCCTTAAAGATTCTCTGGAGGAATTTTGACAGAAATTCCTAGAGGATTTTCTGGAGTAATTCCTGGAGGTATTTCTGGATGAATTTTTGAAGAAATTCATGAATAAATCGTTGAAGGAATGAATCCCTGACGAAGTCCTTGAGAATTTCCTGTAGAATTTCCTGGAGGAATCCATGGAAGCATTGCTCGAGAAATTCCAGGAGGAATTCCTGGAAGAGTTCCGGGAGAAATTCCTTTAGGATTTTCTGGTGGAATCTGTAGAGAAATTCCTTGAAGAATCCCTTTAGGAAATATTGAAGAAATTCTGGCAGACATTCCTAGAGGATTTTTTCTAGAAGAAATTTCACGAGGTGTCTTTGGAGGTAATTCTGAAGAAATTTCTGGAGTATTTATTGGAGGAATTCCTGGAGGAATTATTTGGAGAAATTCTGGAGAAATATATGAGGCTTCATGTAGAAATTTCTGAAGGAACTCCTCGAGGAATTTCTGGAGGAATTTCTGCAGGATTTTGTTTTAAATTTCTGAAGAAATTTTTTAACGAATCCCTGCAGGAACTCCTTGAAAAACTCCTAGAAAAAGTTCTGAGGAAATTATTTGAGGAATGCAAGGAGAAATCCCTGTAGTTCTGGTGAAAATTCCCAGAGCATTTTTTCGAAGAATCCTTGGAGGAGTTCCTGGTAGAATTTCTGGCGCTCTTCCTTAAGAAATTTCTGAGAGAATTCCCGGAGGAATTTTTGCGAAGTTTCTGAAGAAATTCATGGATGAATCCTCGGAGGAATTCCTGAAGAGATGCATTGAGAATTTCCTAGAGGAATTCATGGGGGATTTTTTCAAGAAATTCTATGAGGAATTCCTGGAAGAGTTCCGTAAACAATTCATTTTGGATTATCTGTAGGAATCCGAGGGTCAATTCTTGGAGGAATCCCTAGAAGAAATATTGTAAGAATCCTGACAGTCATTCCTAAAAGAAAATTTCAGGAGGAATCTCTGGAGGAATTATTGGAGTATTTACCAGAGGAATTATTTGAGGAATTTCTGGTGAAATATATTAGGCTTCCTGGAAAAAATAATGGAGGAATGTCTGAAGGAACTTCTCGAGGAATATTTGGAGGAATTTCTGAAGACATTCATTATTGCATCCCTGGAGGAATTCCTGAAGAAATTTCTTGAAAAATCCTGGAGAAATTCCTAGGGGATTCCGTGGAGGATTCCCTGGTGGAATTTCTTGCGTAATTATTCGAGGAACTCCTGGAAGAGTTTCGGGTGAAATTACTTTAGGATTTTCTGGTGGAGTCCATGGATGAATTTCGGGGAGAAATCCCTAGAGGCATCTCGGAGGAATTTCTGGAGGAATGTCTGAAGGAACTACTCGAGCAAATTCCTTAAGGAATTTCTGGGGGATTTTTTGAGGAATTTCTGAAGAAATATATGAATGATTGAATGAAATGAATGATTGGATAAATTGCTGGAGAAAATCCTGAAGAAATTCCCGGAGGAATCCGTGTAGGATTTCCTGGACAAATTGCAGAATTCCTCGAGGAATTCTTGGAAGGGTTCCGGGAGACATTCTTGGGAAACTCAGACAGAAATTCATAGAGGATTTTCTAGAGGAATGCCTGGAGGAATTCCTGGTGGAATTTCTGGAGGATTTTCTGTGGAATTTCTGAAGAAATCCATGGATGGATCACTGGAGGAATTTCTGATGAAATTGTTTGAGAATTTCCTGGAGGAATCCATTGATAAATCCTTGGAGAAATTTCTCGAGGAATACCTGGAAGATTTCCGTGAGAAATTCCTTTAGCATGTTATGGAGGCATCCGTGGAGGAAATATTGGGGGAATTCTGACAGACAGACATTCAGGATTTTTCCTAAAAAAATGTCAAAAGGGGTCTCTGGAGGAATTTTAGGAGTATTTTCTGGAGGAATTCCTGGAGGATTTATTTGAGGAATTTCAGGAGAAATATATGACGCTTCCTGGAGAAATGTCTAAAGAACCCCTCGAGGAATTTCTAAAGGAATATCTGAAGGAATTTCTGAAAAATCCTGGAAAAAAACCCTGGAGAAAATACTGGAGGAATCTGTGGAGGGTTTCCTGTGGAGATTCCTCGAGAAATTTTTAGAAGAGTTCCGGGAGACATTCTTTTAGGATTCTCTGGAGAAATTCTGGCAGAAATTCCTAGAGGATTTTCTGGAGAAATCCCTGGAGGAATTTCATGAAGAATTCTTGGAGGATTTTTTTTTTTTTGAGGAATTCCTGTAGGAATTTCTGGCGTTATTTTTCGAGAAATTTCTGAAGGAATTTCTGGAGGAATTTTAGAAGGATTTTTTGAAATAATTTATGGATGAGTCCTTGAAGGAATTCCTGAAGAAATTCGTTGAGAATTTCCTGGATAATTTTCTGAAGGAACTCCTGGATGAATTTTTCAAGGAATTCCTTCAAGAGAATTCCTTCAAGGAATTTTTCAAGAGATTCTTCATTATTATTTATTATTTTCTGGGGGATTCCGTGGAGCAATTCCTAGAGGAATCCCTGGAGGAAATATTGGGAGAATTCTGAAAGACATTCCTAGAGGATTTTTTCTAGAAGAAATTCCTGGAGGTAATTTTGGAAGAATTTCTGGAGTATTTTCTGAAGGAATTCCTGGAGGAATTATTTTAAGAATTTCTGGAGAAATATATGAGACTTCCTGGAGGAATTTCTGAATGAATTATTGGAAGATTTTTTGGGGGAATTCCTGGAGGAACTCATGCACGAATCTTTGGAGAAATCCTGGAGGAATCTCTGTAGATTGCAACAAGGATTTCGATCAAAATGTTCTATCTAGCAATTTTGACATTCTCCAATTCTAGCATCACTAATTGTCCAGGATCAAAATTCTTTCACAACGACAATATTTTTTATCTATAATTGATAATTTTCTCGATATTCTCCATTGTATTTGATACGTTTATAAAATTTTATAAGAGTCGAGATAATGACTTCATATTAAAGTTTCGCATTGCCTTGAAATCATCACCATCCGAAGCCTTCTCCAGAATCCCAATATGAAGTACTTGGCGATGTTAGCACCACAACATGTTGAAACCCCTACTTGGGAATTCGTATTACGTGTAACACCATAATTCTATTTTGCACCATGGTCATACATATATTGCACCATTATTATAGTGCCCCCCCTAAGCAAGAACCCTGCGCACGCTAGTGGTGGTAAGCATTGCCGCTTGTGGATCCTGAGGTCAAAGTTTCGATGCTGGCTGTTTGCCTATTTTTTCTTCATTTTCAAGGAAAAAAGTCAACAAAACTTGGTTGATATTCTTCTTATCTTGTAATATCTTAACGAGCTGTTATTAAGCACTATCCATACTAAATTTTAATATTATTTCTGCTGTTTTACCTCTTATCCCAATCAAACCAGTATCAGTTTTATTCATCAGTAATTCATTTAGTAATAATTGAATGTGTTATACATTACATTTTCTCGGGTTGTACCTTTTAAATCCACCCTCTAATATTGGAGGGCGGAATTAAAAGTTACAAAACTGATTACACTCATTCAAAGACTTGCATGCTGAATTTCGTGTAAGAAAGGGGAATTAAAGTTGATGATTGTAGAGTTAGTTGGTTTTATTGATAAAAAAATTTTGCAATCAGGAAATCGTGAAAATTTGTATCAAGTTTTAGACCAACTGTGTATACAAAATGCTCTAAGTAGTGTCCTACTAGAATAATAATTTGGGTTTGGTAATATCCGGGAAGTTAGTCCATACCCGGGAAAAATCCGGGAATCGGAAAACTGAATTTGAATGGACACCCTGAATACTGCGGGATGAAAACAAAACTCTGATTGCTCCTATAGTTTCACAACAAATGCCTTTGTACCTGCCCGTGGGTTTCTCAAAGAATACACCTGAGTTATTTAGTAATTTGAACAGGATTTTTACCAGAAATTTCTTTAGGAAGTACCTTCTAAAATCCCGTAAAATCGCCTAAATGGTTTCAACTCTGTAGCTCAAAATTCTTGTCAGGTATAACAGATAAAAAAACCTTACTTTTCGAGAAAGTTCTCTAAAAGTTGATGGTCGATTTGGAAAATGTTGTAATAAGTTCAAAACAGGAAAGCATTACCCTACAAGTTAGATTTATTGTGTATTTCAAAACTGTCGGGAGTTTTAATCTTTCACAAACAGTTGATTATGAATATCTGGATAACAAGAGCAAGTATAAACAGCAAGATATGCAAACAAGATCTTTATTACTACATGGCCCCACGTCTCATGAATAAGCTGATGGGTGGTTCGTTGATAACAAAACAACTCTATTGCATAAAACAACATCTGCTATAAGATGAACAAGCGGCAATCTGCTGCCTTTCACAATCAAGGACACAAGGATCCCTACTTCTCCAGTTCCAGCTCTCTGTTCCAAAGAAGATGACATCTTTGGGCCTGTCCATAAACTACGTAGACTCTTAGGGGGGACGGGGGGGTCTGGCCAAAGTCTACGCTCCATACAAATTTCGAAAATTTTGTATGAACGAAAGTCTACGAGGGGGGAGGGGGGGTCTGAGATGGCCGAAAAAAAGTCTACGTAGTTTATGGACAGCGCCTTTCCAGTAACAAAAGCGTTCCCAAGCGGCGTTGTCGACTTCTATATTGTTGATATTCTGTTTCAGAGATGCAAGGAGCAGCACTTTGCTGCAATACAGTCTGCGAGTGTTATCCTGCCATCAACATTGACCTCGCCTCAACTCTTGCCTGCATCGGATTCAGGCAGATCCTTAGCTCGTCCCAGCATCACCACTGCATTACGGCGGGTTATTTAGAATTAATTCACTGATAAGGCAGCCGCACCTCCTGTGGCACTGATGCTGATGATGATGACGATTGTTATTGTACTAGTTTGAGATTGTTTGGACAGATGTATCTGCCAAAGAGGTCCCCACTGTGCCAATGATAATAAAATGGACACAAACCTTGTAATCCCATGTAGAATCGTCAAAACAGTTTCTGTTTGCGAAGCAAATAAATCACAGAGCAAATATTTTTCCTTCAGTCCAGTATCTCGTCGGATCTCATCAGGTAGGAAGGTAGGTAGGTCGGTATCGGACAAATGAATTCAGGACCGGATACACCGACGACAGCAATTTTCCGTTCTATTTTTCTCCCGTAATCCCCCAAACGAAAGCCCAGCCAAATAAATAAATTCTAAAACGATCCATCTCCATTCAGCGACGGCATCAAATCCCCACAAAAAAAGGAAAAATATTTACAACTTGCCAACTCTTCGGCTCGGCTCGGCATTTTTGCGTCCTTCTCCCATTAGTCACCTAATGGGGCGCGTTGGAAAACTCATTGCCAAATTCGGTTGCCAAGTTGCACAATGGTTTAGAAATGTCCGGTCAATTGAGATTTTATCTCCTCGTCTTTGAATTTATTTCGTCAATTCAATGAACATTTTTTTCGGAGCAGCCAGCAATTGGTAAGCAGTTTATTTATTAATATTTTTCTATCTACGATTTTACAGAAGAACAATTGTGAAGATTTTAGGAAATACAATACAGTATTGTTTCGATTTTTACGCCCATTTTCAAAAAATCTTTTAAATTTTATGCAAAATCTATACGCATTTTAATGCTTTTTATCGTAGCAACATTCATCTTGAAAAATAGGGAAAACATTTGCTCCCAAATGTAACAGCAAATTAATGAAAAATGAAGAACTGACGCGTGGATGGCGTGATAAAATCGGAACATTACTGAAGAATACAGTAATTATTAAATTTTATGTTAAGGCGAAACTGGAAGCATTTCCTCACTTTTTTGGTTCTTCCATATTTTCAAAATCGGTTTTCGTACACAGTTAGAGGAAAGATCAAGGTATCTCCTGATTTTTTTTAGGTGAAAAATGTTTTTCATTAAAAAAAACATTTTTGAATAAAATTTCCAAAAAAAATTAATTTTGAAAAATATGTAAAAGTTTTACATCTCAAAGAAAATCCAGCAGATAGCTCTATTCTTCCTCTAACTGTGTATGAAAACCGATTTTGAAAATATTGCTTCGTTATTCAATAAAAAATCAAAAACCAAAAAAAAAAAATGAGATAGACGCATTTTTTAATTTTTTTGGTTTTTGATTTTTTATTACATAACGAAGCAATATTTTCAAAATCGGTTTTCGCGCACATGTTGAGTATGGATCAAAGTATCTTCTGAATTTTTTTGAGGTGGAAAATGTTTTCCATTTTTGCAGAAACCATTTTTTTGTGAAATTTTGTTCAAAAATGGTTTCTGCAAAAAACGAAAAAAAAATTCCATAACAAAAAAATTCAGAAGATACCTTGATCCATACTCTACATGTGCACGAAAACCGATTTTGAAAATATTGCTTTGTTATTTAATAAAAAATGAAAAACCAAAAAGTGAGGAAATGCTTCCAGTTTCGCCTTAAGGAACCGGAACAAAAACTGACTGTCATGCTACTACTGTGCTACTTTTTGATTTTCAAGCATCATTGATATTGGGATCATAACGGAAGTTCTCCTACGAGTTAATAAATAAATAATCTAAACTAGGAACAATTATGAAACTAGAGCTATGTTATACTGTCGATTTTTCAGTGAGTTTTTCTAATGTGTCACTTGTAGTTCATTAAAGGTTTTTTCAGCATTTTTTTCCAATGAATTCATACGTTTCTCTAGCGATTTCATTGAGAGGAACAACTCCTCTGAAGGTTCTACAAAATTACTTCCAGTCATTCGAATAGGAATCAGGTTTCTGATTGGTTGCGAGCTTCTTAACTTATTCCATTAGGTTTTTTTCTCAATGCTGCTTCAAAAGTTCAAGCATTTATCTACAGGTTCCGACAAATATTAGTTCGTGAATCTTTAAACAGATTCAACAAGGAACTGCTTTAGAATTTATTCAGGAATACATCCAAGGTGTGCTCTAAATTTATTTTTAGGATTTTTCAAAAAAAAAAATCTGCAAATTCATCACAAAATTTCTCCTACTATTTCTCGAATTATGTTTTTGCGACTGCATTTGGGATTCAATGGGATATTTTAGAAAATTGATTAACATTTGGCGGTAATTGTCCGCCAAGGAATGAATGGCTGTAAGATTCTCTCAGTGAGTCCCGAATGTTTTCCAAGAATTTTAGGAATGCATTATTTCAAAGATGCCATCAGGATTTCCTCCTTGGTTTCCATCAGATATCGGTATTACGATTATTAACCAGTGTTGGGAATACTCACTTGCGAAAAGTTATAATCACTTGCTTCTATCTCAGTCCAGAAGCATGCTATCAAAACGGATGTTTGAAGGACTTTTAGATTGTAGTTTAATCTAAAAGTTTGCCGAATAAAGTAAAGGTCACAGACGCATACCAAAAACATGAGAGAGCCGTAAGCACAAGGCGAGTATGAATTACACGAATTTATTCACCTCGTACTCACAGCTCTCTCACAACTTTGGTATGCGTCTGCGATCTTAACTTTATTCGGCAAACTTTTAGATTAAACTGCAATCTAAAAGCCCTTCAAACATCATTTTTCAATAGCATGCTTCTGGACTGAGATAGAAGCAAGTGAGTATCACTCTTTCAAGTGAGTACTCTCAACACTGTTATTAACAGATTTCTGCAGTAAATGTCATCAAGAATATCCAAAATAGAGGAACCTACGTATTTTCGGCAAATTTGTTCTCTTGGTCATGGTTTTTTTTGGAAACCTGTTGAACCCAGTGTTGGCTCCAAATCCATCCCAACCAAGCGTAATTATATGGCCAAGTTTCAGGAAATTTGACCGGCAAAACTCCCCATGACGAGGAGAACAAACCTGCTGATAATACCCTACTTCACCCTATTATCGAAAATTCGAAAATTGGTGATTTTTTTAACCTTAGTAAGGTCTTTGGGTCTCTTTTGATCTTTCTCAAATTGCAATTCTCTGAACGCCTATGACGATCGCCCGAAGAAATTTCCTGAGAGACAACTGAACGCAATTCTGGAGATCTAGACCTAGATGTACTAGAGACATTCTTGGTAGAAACCATAGAGAATTAGCGATGGAACTCCTACGATGACTCCTGTGGAATTCCTTGAGGAATTCCTGGTGGACCTGTTTTTTATGTTGTTTTTTTTTTAATTAAAAAAAAATATGGTAGAGCTTATTTTCGGTCGAGCTCCCAGTAGAATTTTCTGGAAAAAACATAGATAAATTAGAGTGGAACTCCTACAAGAACTTCCTGTCGTACTCCTGGAGGATTTCCCGGCGGTACTTTTGGAGAAAGTCTCAGTGAATCTCCAAAGAAGCAGTATTCTGTGCAATTTCTATAGGAAGTTTCTTAGTGAAACTTTGAGAAAAGTTTCCGATGGATCTCCTACAATTTATTTCAGGTTCTTCTGCGGGAATTTTCGGTGCAACTCGAATGGAACTGCTAAAGAAATTTTCATTGCCTTTTTAGAAACATTTCCGGATAAACAGCAAGGGGAATTTCCGGTAGAATTCGTTGAGGAATTCTCAGTAGAACTTCTACAAGAACACCCATTGAAATTCCGTCATGAATTTCCACTGGAACTCATACACAAACTCATGGTTGTCCTGCAAGAGTTCCTGAACCCGTTTGTAGGACGTTTGTTACGCAGCATTCTAGGGTGAGGAGGAGCACAGGCGACTGTTACGGCCCATTCACAAACTAAGGCTTTTCATACAAAAAAAACGTCACAGGAGGTCAGGATCAGAAAATTTAGATTTAAGTATTACGTAATAAATAGCTGCTGCCTGGAGAAATTTTCGATAGAACTTCTAGAAGGTTTTATAGGAATTTTAGGTTTAGGTTTATAGGAATTTTAGGTTTTTAATTTTATAGGTTTTAGGAATTTTATAGAGCAATTCCCGATGGCACTCCTGCGGGAATGTACGGTGGAATTCCAGAAGTAATTTCCAGGGTAAATACCGGTGAAACTTCTAAAAAAAAAACTTTGTGATACTCACAATGTTTTCCGGACGAACATCTAGTGAAATAATCGGTGGAACTGTTAGTTATTTTTTTTTTTTGTATCTCATAAAGGAATTCCTGGTGAAGCTGCTAGCGGATGTTCCGGTAGAACTCCTACAGGATTTTCCGATGGTACTTTGAAAAGAATTTCATGTGAAATTTCCACTAATATTCTCGGCGGTACTCCTATAAGAAATTTCCAGTGGAACTCCTACATAATAAAACGTTCGAAAATTGAGAAGAATTCCCAGTGAATTATACTTACAATGGGATTCCTGACGGAATTTATTAAGGGACTAAAAGTATATCTTCTAGAGGAAATTTTCGGTCGAACTCCTATAGAATTTTCCTGTGGAACACATAGAAAAGTAATTTAAGGATTTTTTGAAGAAATTATCTTTGGAACTTTTAGAGGACTTATGATTTATGAAAAGATTTTCGGTGGTGCTTCTAGAAATCGATGCAACTCCTAGAGAAATTCTCTTTGAATCGATGAAATCGTGGAACATTCCTTTCTACAGGAATTCCCGGTGGAAGTCTAATAGGAGTTACTAGTGGATATACTGAACGGATTCACAATGGTTCAACTACAACAAAATCATGATATTGGCGGAGGAAGCACTACAGGTATTCACAGAGGATCTTCGAGTAGACCTTCCGGCCATCTGGTGTAACTGGAAGAACTCTCAACAGCAAGTGGAAGAATTCTCGTTGAAGCTTTAAACAGAATTCCCAGTGAAACTCTGACAGGAACTCCTAGAGGAATTCCCAGTGGAGCTCCTAAAGCATGGTTTCCCAAACTGTGGATCGCGATCCCCACGGGGTATCACCAGCCTTCATCCAGGGGGTCGCTAGGGAATATTTTACTGTAACAGACAACGAATGGGGGAGTTTTTATGGGGGGGGTCATGAAAAGTACGTCTGCTGCTAAAAGGGGATCGCGCTCGCGCACCTGAAAGTTTGAGAACCTACAGTGTATCAAACAATTGTCCGTACAGCAATTTTTTTGTCATAATTATTTTTCATTCAAATGTTTATAACTTTTTTATGCGTCAATCAAAAGCGCTGAAATTTTGACCAATCATGACCCAAATATTAAACCTCCATTGGTAAAATTTTGAGCGAGATCGAATAAGGTTTTTTAAAGTTATAGAACTTTTAGTAAAACTTATAACATTTTTGAACACATTTTTAAAACATTATATCTCAATATGTACTCGATGAAATTTTTTCAATTTTTTATGTGTTACATCTAATACCTGAGGATTCACATGCAGCTATGTTTGAGGTTTTATATTCACTACAAAAAATATGAAAAATGTGCTTATGTAGCTGACGATGTTTAAAAACTTACTATATTTTGCACATATAATCTGCCAAACGTTTTCCACCAAAAAAAATTCATTGACTGAACGAAAAATCCATAGGACCCACTCTTCATATGTAGTTCAGTAGGTCCTGTTTAAAAATATTACATTAGGAGAGTTTAAAAAAGTTGAAAACACTTGGCACTTTTATTGATCAAAATATGATAAATTTCCAAATGACACTCTGAACATATACAGATTTTTCATATTTTTTGTAGTGAATATAAAACCTCAAACGAAGCTGCATATGAAAGTTTTTACCTAAAACTGTAACGCAAAAAAAAAATAAAAAAGTTTCATCAAGTACATATTGAGATATAATGTTTTGAAAATGTGTTCAAAAATCTTATAAGTTTTACTGAAAGTTCTATAACTTTCAGAAAACTTATTCGATCTCGCTCAAAATTTTACCAATGGAGCATTAATATATGGGTTATAATTGGTCAAAATTTCAGCGTTTTTGATTGACGTACCTATAAAAAAGTTATAAACATTTAAATGAAAAATTATTTTCACCAAAAAATTACTGTATGGACAATTGTTTGATACACTGTATGTCCTAGAGAAAAATTAATTGGTGAAAGTAAAACAGCATTTAGTAATCCTGGAAAAATTCTTTTAGGAGCTCCTATGATAACTTCTATAGAAACTGCTAGAGGATTATTCTGAGAAATTCCTAGCGGCATTTCCGTTGCAACTTCGGGAACCGTTCGTAGTTCAAAGAAGTTACTGGCGAGAGAATTTCCGTCGCAACCTCTAGCGGAATTTCTGATGGAACTGCTAGGAGAATTTTCGTTGGAACTTCTGGAGGAAATCTCAGTAATACTACAAGAAGATGGGATTCCTACGAGAATTTGAAGTGTTGCTAATACAGAAATTTAAGTTCGAACGTCCATAAGATATTCTGTTGTAAATCTTACTAGAGTTTCGATAAAAATTCCTGGAATTTCTGATGGAATTTCTTTAGAATTTCTCGTTGAATTTTCTGGTGAAATTGATGCTGGAACTATTGGAAGGGAAGAATTCCTTATGGAATTCCTTGAGAGATTCCCAATGGAATATCTGGAGGAATTCCTAATGAAACTTTCGATGGCGAATATAGCAATATTCGGGGGAGCCCCCAGAGGATTTTTTTTTATTTTCACCGGAAAAAGACCGCTGGAGTAGAGCAAATTTCAATAAGCCTTCCTCAAAGAGGCATGAAACCTCCTCATTTCTTTCATTCATCT
Source organism: Aedes albopictus (assembly GCF_035046485.1). Lineage (NCBI taxonomy): Eukaryota > Metazoa > Arthropoda > Insecta > Diptera > Culicidae > Aedes > Aedes albopictus. The sequence continues at coordinate 41,288,620 of NC_085137.1, forward strand.
TTGTATTTTATAAGCTACAATAACAATTTTCGAGTTCACTTTGAGTGAGTGTGCACTCATTGAAAGTGAGTTTACTACATCAACAATAATTGTTGTTTGTAGAATTAGCCTAAGTTAAAATACACATAGATAAAAACAAAAAATAATAATTGTTGTTATGAGAATCCTAACAAAAATTTACAGCTCTGTAAATTGATTATGAAACGTGATCATATTGGCAACGCCAAAAAGAATTCCTGAGAGAAGTGCTAGTAAAATGTCGATGAAACAGCCTCAGGAATTTCCAGCGAAGCTCCTGCAGGATATCCTAGTGGAACGCCTAGAAGAATAATCGGTGTAACTCCTAAAGAAATTATGGGTGGAATCCAAACATAAATACCCGGTTGTACTCTAAAACGATGTCTATGAGGAGCTCTTGATAAAAATCTTGCAGGTGATGTTAGAAGAATTTTCGGGTGCAACTTCGAGAATAATTCCCAGTGGAACTCCTGTCGGAATTCTCTGTGGACTTCTTTGAGAAATTGTTTTTGGAATTCCTAGAAGAATTTACGTTAAATTCGTTGGTGGAATTCCCACAAAAATATCGACGGAACTCCTGTGGGAATTCTTGGTGAAATAGTGAAGTGAAAGGTGACGGGTTCGAATTCCGGTCGTCCTAGGAACTTTTCTTGGAGGACATTTCCTAGACTTCCTTGGGCATATCCCTTTCGTGACGAACCAGCACAATTGTGATGCGATCCATAGATGGGGGTTATTTATAGTGTTCGTAAGGGAAACGACTTTTTTTGCAATTCGTTTCTGGTTCTAGCGATGGCTATGAACATATGAATATACATGAGTTGTATATGTAGAGAAGAGAGAGAGAAAGTGGATAGAAAAGATACAAAGTAGGATGAATGGGACGGGCCAGGGATTGAACCCATGACCTTCTGCATACGAATCAGAAGCGGTAGCCACTAGACCACCAAGCCCGTCGCCATCTATTTAGACTTTGTTTTATGTGATGTAAACTGTTTCAATAATTCAGCCATTACTTATACTTGTATGTGCGCAAACAAACTTTTGCTTACTTTGCCTGTGAAATTTACCACAACAAAGTAAACAAAAAGTGGACAAAAACCGTAAAACATGAAAAAGTTTTATCTGTCGCATATTTTATATTTTCGATTTATCAAGGTAGGGCAAAGCAAGAAATCGAAAGATAAAGAGTAGTTCTTTAAAATGAGGTAAAATAATACTTGCTTTTTTGGAAAACATAAGAGTTCTAGAGAGCCAAATTTGAGCAATTTGTATGGAAATTTAGCTTTTTTGCGCTCCGTATCGAAAGGGATATAGTAAATATCATGGGCATAGAGTAAATATAAAACACTAATCTAAGAAGCAGGCTTTTTTATTAGGGAAGTAACGCCAAGAAGAAGGAGAAAAAGATGAATATGATTATCAATTTATTTGTGTAGCACAAGAATAACAGACATAAAAATCCATGAAGGTTGAACCATGTGGCGCTGGGTTTTGGAAAGAAAAACTATACGAATTTCATTGACTTTATCCAGTTGACCACCTTCTGGGATCCCTGTAACCAGTTCCGTATTGACCAGACCTGACCAGAACCTTTTAAAAATGGTCCTGAACAATATGTTTCTCATTTCAGTGAAGTTCTCTGCTCAAAATGCAGAAAGTGAATAACATTTGGGGATTTTTAAGCACAAAGCAACGATGAAAACTAATTTTTCGCATGTTCCTTATTTCCGAAACCGCTTTTCAATAATTAGTTAATATTAGTGTCTATACATCAAAGTCCACGTGAATACATTTCCAACGGTTCTTGAACGCTCCTGATTACTTGTTCGGTTGCAAAGTTATACGAGAAATACAGAATTACTTGTCAAGTTTTTTTTTGGTGAAGTTTTTGGAATTCTTCTGTTTTAGTACCAAAGTGTACTAAAAGGCTATGTGTTCAATCAAGAAACGAATTGTCGTTAAATGACTCGGAGCGTCAAGTCACATATAAACATTGACTCAATCCGACGAATTGAGATGGTGTATGTATGTATGTCTGTGCGCAAAAAAGTTCGCTCACTTGTAAAGCATCTCCTTAAATCCCTTATCTTCATTCTTGACTTCTCTGATTGTGAAGCATGTTTGCTCTCGATTACCTTTTTTTTTATCTGTATTAACGAGATTTTTAGCCCTAGGCTAGTTCATCTCGGGACCCACGCTTTACTTTCCTTCCGAAGGAAGAACTCACATTTTGCGCGTTTGTCGGGAGTATGATTCGATCCCAGGTCCTCGGCATGAAAGTCAAGTGTTCTAACCATCACACCAGGTCCGCTCCGATTACCTTATTTAAAAATGATCATAAAACACTAAGCTGAGTGCATATTTTTTTCTGTTGAGATTTACGCCAAGAAACAGTACTCCTAAACTGATACATTTGGATCCTGCCTACGGCAGATAATCCCTGAATACAGAAACAAAAAAGTGAACCTTGCATGAAACCGTTTTGTCTCACGTGCCATACCTTGAAATACAGTACAGATTGTACGATTAGCCCAACTTATAACACCCCCGAAGGAAGAAGCTCATTAGCTTGTGAGCGCATTTTCCACATGGCTACACAGCATAAGTTCCCGAGTCTTGTGACCGAATCTGTATCCACCTATGTATTTAGTTCACTAGTGACGACGAGGGTACCCAAGCAGCCGTGCGACGAGGGTGGTGGTCAAGCGCAGGCAATGTAGCCGCCGGACATTTGGCAGCCAAATGAAATTCTCACGGGAAAACACCTCTCTTTAGCAGCTCAGCTCCGGCGGTTACTCGGGATGAAATGATGACAACCCCCGACGACAACGACGACAATGACGACGGCCGGCGTCCAGACTGTTCTTTCGTTTTCCGCAGCAATTTGGGGCTTTCATTAGGCAGTCAGTCTGTGTTGAAAGGGGCAGTGTATGGGGGAAGTGATGCGTTGCCGAGAGTTAATGTGGTAAAATCCCAGGAAAAAGCCAATCTAGATTAATATGAGTTAGATTGGATTAAGTATGGGTTGATTTGGGCCCTACCCTTCGATTTCTGGAGCGTAAACAGAGATAAGGGGTTTATAAGTTTCATATCAATTAATGTAAAATGTGAATGGTAAGTGGATTTTTGTTTGCATTTAGTGAATCATATACCTACCTATTTTTCTTCTTTTTTGAAGCTCACACAAGGACAGAACCTGCTTCTTATCTAAGTGCTCTCTAAGTAACTAACACAGTTAATAACGGATAAAATTAAGGTAGTTGCAGAAAATGCGGTCTAAAATATCTTACAAGAGTTTTTCTCAAAGATCTTTATTTAGTTCACTAAGTTTTTACTAAAGTAATTAAATTAGACGGGCTCGGTGGTCTTAAAACTACCGCCTCTAATTCGTATGCAGAAGGTCCTGGGTGCAATCCCTGGCCCGTCCCTTTCATCCAACTTTGTATCTTTCTATATACTTTCTCCCTTCTCTCTTCATGTACAACTCATTAATATTTACATGTTCATAGCCAAGCCATTGCTAGAACAGAAACGAGATGAAAACTCCGTTTCCCTTCCTTCCAACTTTCACAGCACAGTGTCAATCTATCATATAACGCCTACGAGTTATGCAATCAAGCGAACTGTGTCGCATTATCTTCAGACTAATAAACACACTAATCTTCCACCTTACGTCTGGCATCCACGCACCAATGTGTGAACTCTTTGCCAACCATATCCCGCCAACTCTCCGACATCCGCATGAATTTGTGCGGACACAAAAGTATATTCGGTCTGCTGTGGATACAAACGATTGCAATTATCACTTCCTTTCCTATTCCCCACATTGAGCTGCAATCTGACGTGGCAGGTGCCATTTCCGCCTAAAAATAGAAAATCACCAACACACTCAAGATGCATGCCTAGTACCTAGTCCCCGTTAGATATCTCATTGGTTCCTTGTGTGAGTGTAGCTGGTCTCGCAATACTGGAATAGCATCCACGGTCAATCAAGCTCAAGTTAAAGCTTTTACTAAAGTAGGGTCTGGAACCATGGTCAAATTATTGGGGGGGCAAAGCCTGGTTTTTTTGATTTTTTGTATGGAAAAATCGAAAAAACGTCAAATATTGGGGGGGGGGGGGGGCAAAACCATGCTTGCCCCCCTAAGTTGGCGCCTATACTGTGAGTATCTGATCGTGACTCAAAAATCAAGTCAATCGGTTGAAAATTGACTGAATTATAGCAGCAAGTGTCTAAAATAGGTGCTCCTACCCAAATGGTCCCAGACTCTAATCTAATTATTTAAAAATATTTTGGGCATATTCATGTTCCATTCGTCCATTTCCACCAGACTACCAGCTTCCACTATAGTCATATTCCTAGCTGCGCAAAATATTTAATCTCTCAACGCCGCCGCCGTGTTGATTACTTATCGTACCGTGCATAAATTTTCCATAACTTGACGAAACATGCTCTATGCATTGAGGCATTATTCACCGGAATAACTTTTGGCCGACGACGACGACGTCGCGACTCCGGGGAGTCATGTACATCTTCATCAACGTCAGGCAGACACCTAGTTTCCTGACCCACCACCACCTCGAACCAGCAACGCAACAACAACGCTTCGCATCGCATCTGTCTCTCATTGTCTGACAGCCGCCGCCGCCGCAAGATGCCGAAAATTTTCTATATGGAACGAATCGAATGGAAAATATGCTGGAAGTGAGTAACATTTTCATAACGCTTCTGGTTGGCCGGAGATACCAGCAGGTGGCCGAGAGAGCGGAAGCAACCAACTTTTACGGGGAACCCCGCCGGGAGACCTGAAGGAAAGCCTCGTGACAGGTCAATGATTGCCTACAATAAAACATTCAAGACCTAGGTTTTCCATGCTACGGTGCAATGGCTGCTGGTTGATAAATGGCAAATCCAAAACCCAGTGGCTGTGAATGCTTGCTACAAATGGAGCGAGGATAATGCCGTACCACCATGGTCCGAGGACAGGAGCAGAAACCGGATAGGCAACTGGGCATTCGATCCACTTTATATCCTTGAAAACGGAACCTCGACGATGGCGAGAAATTCGATGAACGAAAGTGGGAAACAGTGAGCGAATGAAAATATTTTCGCAAGGTGCTGATGTTGCTGGACTACCAAACCAGGGTCCGAAAACGGCA